>NW_026558981.1:0-96253 GCF_026930045.1 Uloborus diversus
ATCACGCACTAGTTTATTAGTACATCATGTACTAGTTATTTGATCGATATCATCACAATCGATGTCATCAGGGCCCAAAAAACTCCTGGAGTTCGGTCACCCAGGCGTCTAAAAAATACAGTCGAGCCCGTTTGATAGGACAGCCGATATGTCCCCGAAAATCATTCTAATAGGCGAGATATTCCATTATCCAGGATCAAAATAACCAATTACGTTGGTTTGTACAGTGGAAATTTATTACATTACTAGCGGTACCCGCACGGCTTTGCCGTAATAGAAAATTAAAAGATCTTTTAGTTCCCCAGCATATTTACAAATAATGTATGGTGAATTTTCTCGTCAATTGGCTTGTGCCCATGTTACGGTTCCACGTTATGATAATTTCGTAATTTACTCGACCATCTTATGATGATTCTGTTCTTAAAATTGGAATATAAAAAGAACCACATCGAATTTTCGAACAATTTCAAGGTGCACACCTCCATGCTACAAACTAACTTCGTACCAAATTTCATGAAAATCGGCCGAACGGTCTAAGCGCTATGCGCGTCACAGAGATCCTGAGAGACAGAGATCCGGACAGAGAGGTTTTCGGCTTTATTATTAGTAAAGAAGCGTGATATTCTATTAACCGATATTCCAAAAAGCGGGCTCGACTGTACCTTGTAGGCTACACTCTCAAAAATAATTCCTTCAATTGACGGAAATTCTCTTGGCAGCAGTGCTGCCGGACTTTTCACGATTTTTAACGGATTTCCGTTTTTATTTTCTCCTGTCAAATGAAGGAACGTCCTTCTTTTTTCTTTTCGTCATAGGAGGAAAATTTTCCGTCATTTGACGAGTTTCCGTTTTTATTTTCTCCTGTCAAATGAAGGAACGTCCTTCTTTTTTCTTTTCGTCATAGGAGGAAAATTTTCCGTCATTTGACGAATTTCCGTTTTTATTTTCTCCTGTCAAATGAAGAAAGTTTCGTCCATATTTTTCCCGCTGTGGGAGGAATATTTTCTGTCATTTGACACTTTCCCCGTTTCTTTTCTTCTCCGTTAAATGTGGGAAATTTTTCGTTGTTTGAAGAAACGTCCGTTATGGTAGTTTCTGTTACATGAAGTCAACTTTTCTTTATTTGAAGAAATGCTCGTTTTTACTTTCTTCTATATCTAATATATAGAAGAAAGTATTGGATTCGTGCAAATTTTCGAATTTCGAAGGATTCGAACGTTTTGAGGTGTGCTGAGTCCATTTCGACCATTTTTGGAAAATGTCTGTCTGTCTGTATGTGTGTGTGTATGTGTGTGTGTGTGTGTGTATGTGTGTCACGTCTGTGTGTGACCAGTTTTTTGTGGCCGCTCTACAACAAAAACTACCGCATGAAATCGAACGAAATTTAGTACACATATGTACCCCTATGTGAACTTGTGCCCATTAGTTTTTGGCGCGAATTCCTCCAAGGGGAGTGGAGAAATGGGACGTTTTTCGAGTTACGCGTGCTTGCTATTCCTCAGGAAGTAACTGGCGGAATCAAACAAAATTTGGTCCATATGTTGGTATTAACAGGAACAGGTGCTGATTCAATTTTGGTGTCAATAACTCAAACGGGGGTTGAGCTATAGAACGTTTTTTGTCGTCAATTGTGACTGCTGTTTCTCAAGAAATAATGAACGGAATGAAAGAAAAATTTATCGGCAAGTAGCCCTTAGTGGGTATAAGAACTGATTTTATTTTTGTGTCAACAGCTAAAAAGGGGGTAGCGCAATCACCCGTTCTTTTTTTCCATTTTGAGTGCCCTATCTCAAGAAGTAATGCTACGTTCTGGTTGAAATTTGGAATATATGTGAATCCATATGTAAACAGGCTTTGGTTCAATTTTGACGCCGATCGCTCCAAGAGGTGTTGATTTTTTTTTTTTTTTTTTGCGAATAAAAATATTTTTATTAATGCAACAATAAGAAAGATAAATCGTAATAGATTGTCGTCTGCGTATTTCTCGTGATTTTAATTGTATGGAAATGATCGGAAATATTATCTCAATGATTTAAAATTTTTAACTGTTGCCATCTTATGTTTGTTAACAAATAAAATATTTGTAATTAATTCAAGCAAGGCTTTTAAAATAACTTTCAATTTTCGCTCTTTACTTTGCTCTTGCAATAATTCAGACATTGGGATGGTCGTCAAGTTTTTGCATGTGTAATTTTGTTTTTGTTGGAAATATTGCTTCCTTGTCACAAGCATGGGGAGGGATCAGAAAAAAAAAAGAAAAATATAGAAGAAAGTTTCGTGATGGCCACAACATACTAGTTTTGTTTGTTACATGAATGATTTATTTCGTTGTTTGAAGAACGTCCGTTATGATCGTTTCTGTCCGATGAAAGACAATTTGCGTTATTTGAAGAAACTTTTTTCTTTTTTGTTTCTGTTAATGAGGTTTTTTACAAATATTTTTTTCAGATACTTTGAAGCTGTATTTTTTCTTAGTCCGAAACGTGGATACATCAAACCACCAAAATCCCAAGTAAAATTTTAGACCCCACCCCCTCCCCCGCGAAAAAACTCTCCAAAAATAATTACAAACTTATTTAAAAACAACTTTTAATTTTTTTAGTTTTAGAATATGTTGTCAGTCGAAAATTTTCGGAAACGGCAACCCAAAATTTTCGAATCAAATACGCCTCTGAAAATTCCACAAGAAAGTTCAAAAGTAGATTCCTTATTGGCTAAATGTATTTATCAAAAATCTATTTTTGTCACCTGAAAGCAGGTATCTTATTACATAGCGGTTTCAAAATGCAGCTTTCTTTCATGAAAGACGACAAATGGTGTAAGTTTCAAATTTTCATAAACTTCATAAAAATTTTAAGAATATGAAAATTAGTTTGTGAAAAACGGCCATTTCGTGTAATGAGATAACCACTTTCAGAGGCTGAAAACAAAATTATGAAAAATTGATTGTATGCTGATCAACTTGAGATTTACTCACTCCGGTATTTTTCTGAAGTTCTATTTAAATAATAACCTGAAAAATGCACGCTGTACATATATAATGGATAAAAAATGTGCTTAGTATTGGAAGAAGATAGATTCGTCTAGTATCACTCAGTAAAATACAAAAAGAAAAAGAGTGTAGAAGATTGTAGAATTAACTTTATTTTTATAAGCATTTATACATACAGGTAATATTAACAACATCAGCAATTTCATTCCAATGTAAAGTGAATCTTTTGCAAATAAATAAAAAATAAAATCTCTTGAAAATTCAATTAATTTTATTTATATTCTTGCATCAACTACCATCTTTATGGATATGAATAATTGACTAAAATAAAGAATTGAAATTGACATTATATGATAAAATTTAATTGATTTAATTATGTTAACCATAATTAAGACTAGATAATTTAGAAATAGATTTACACCCCAAATAAGAATATAGTTTCTTTACTTTTTTTTATTTGTTCAAAGAGTATATGATATTTTGAACAAAATATACAACAGTCATTTTACATAGTTTTCCAATCATAAAAATTACACTAACTAGATAAATAATAAAGCTTGATTTAATTTTGATATTAGTAATTAAAATTTTAATTTCTGAAATTAAGGTTTGCAACATAATTGTAAGCTTCTATACATAGTTTTATGAATAAAGAAACGGGAGAATAGCCACAAGTTTCAAATTAAGACATTCCGAAAATTATGTAAAAATATTACAATTTTGAAAAATAGACGAGAGCAAAGTATAAAAATTACCAGGCAATTTTTTTCTTTTTGCTTGCTTGTTTGAGCAAATTACTTCTAGTAAGGTACCTTTGATCTATACTTCGGTTTTATATTGTTTTTAGCTTTATAGTGATATGACAACACTGCCCATATAGTTTGAATCTTTATCACCATAGTTTTCAGTGCAACTGAATTTCTTTTTGCGAAGCAACAAATTTGAGATAATACATGTTTAAGGGTAACTTAAAGTATTAAAAGTATTTTACATCCATTAACTTTGAAACAGCAATGTAGATTTAGTTGTAATAGCATGTATAACTAAAAAAAAAACTAATCCCATAATAAACACTGTAAAGTAATACAGAATTATCGGCAATAATTTCCAATGTAGCAAAATTAGCATTTAGATAGCGACTTTTGACATCAATATGTTTATTCATCCATATTTACTAATTCATTAGCATTTCTTCAATTAAAATTTTTAATCTGTCTTTTAACTTTTAAATGACTAATTTTTTTTTTAGCCAAATCAATTTTTCTGCCAATTTTATTAGTTTCAGCAGTGAACAAAATGTTTTTCACGAATTGTTTAAGTAAGAAAAACCTATTTAAAAAAATAAAAAAAAAAAAAAAAAAACTTAAGAGTCTTGACTAAAATCTCAAATATTTTTTTGTGAGTTCTGTGCCACTAAGGATATTTTTTTAATGCAGTAATTTAAAAAAATTGACACTTTAAATAAAAGTATAATTTTCAAGGATAATTGTATATCAAACCATTGCTGAATGGGGTCATTTCCTAAATTTGAAAGTATTTTTTTTTTCTGAAAGAGCATGTTTAAAAACATAGTATTTGATCATTTTTAAAATAATTTGACAAAGTTTACTATTTTTAAAAAATTATTTAAATTGATGCATAGAATCAATTTTAATTTTTACTCTTCTGCCCATGACATAACACATAATGAACTGCCATTCGCACAGAGCATAATATTTTATTCGCTTCTTTACTCACATGTATGGCAAGGATATGGTTGATAGCAAGCGTAGAGCGCAATATTAAATTTGCTTTTTGGTTATCATAACGTGGAATTGTGGTAAACAGCAAGTGTAAGCATTCAGAGTGCCAGTGAAGTATGCGCATAAGTTGATCATTTGTGACGTCATAAAGACTACGCCTTGTTTGAAAAATCGGACATTAAAAAAATTAATTAAAAAATAACTGCTGGGAAAATGAAAGTATTTTCTGGGTCCTTGTTATTATTATTTATTTTGCACATTCTATCAACTCCAGTGACTAAAAGTAGTACTTTTGACTGAAGAAAACAACCCCACTGTTTATTCAATTAAGAACAACATTCCTAATATCAGCTGGTCTTAAAACTTTTACTTAAATTTGCATTGATAAGTTTTTGTTCAATAATGATTAAGTTGCAGAACATTAATGACGAAACTATTCTTAAAATGTCTCAAATACAGTATACTCTCGATATCACAAAGTCGAAGGGACGGTAAAAAAAGTTTGAGATATCAAGTTTTCGAGATAACAAGGGTATAATCATAATTTAAAAATTAGTCACACTAGTTAAAAATAAGTGGAAACATATAATGAAAGCTTAAAAAGGATACTCTAAAGAAGTAGCAAAATGTAGTGATTTACCACAACTAAACTGATCAAAGATTTGGATTACTAAGTTACAGAATGGTTTCAAACGAGTTTCGAGTGCTCCGGAACAAAAGAAGTTAGACAAAGGATTTCTTCATTCCCTGCGTCTCTAAAGGGGTTTTCCGTTCATCTCCCGTTTTCAAGGAGGTGAAAATAGGGTCAAAAGGTCCAACGAAATGGCATGAGAAGGGGGCAAAAAGTTTTAGGTATGTTTCTTGGACTTAAATTTTCTGAATCCCCTAGGCTGCACAATGAAAGTGACAGAAGATAAGCTTCGCCTAATCATTTGTAACCCTTGAGAGAAATAATGAAGGGGTGTGAAGCTTTTGGAAACATTCCTTGAGTGGCTTCAAGACAATAAACTGCGGTTTTTCCGAAAAAGTCATATTTGACTTCGAAAAATATTCCACATAACAAAGTTTTGATTAAAAACGCTTCAACATAAGAATGAAAAATAACATTAGAAAAATATGCAAAAGGGGAGAAATAATTTTTCATCATATCAAGTTTTTCGAGGTATATTGTACTTGAAAGACATAGCACAGAATTAAAATATAAATGTCAAAGGCACCAAAAACTAAGCCTTTTGACTAGGTTAACACTTTTTTTCTCTTGGTTCTTCTTTCCCGGTTTATTTCTGCAAAGACACTGAAAGAAAAGAAAAGAAATTATCACAAGACAATAAAACTAAACGGAGAAGGGTGCAGCAGTATGCCATTTGTTTAATAAATTCTTGCCCTTTTCCATACCTTGAGTCAATTAAAGGTGAGCATTTTTGAAAATAAGAAGAAAATATTTGAAAAAATTGGCTTCTATTTTAAGTGACTAAAAAAACTTGAAGGTAAAAAATGTTAACATAGTTGCAACCGTCCATAAATAATCAACATTCCAAAAGTGATGTAATTTTGTTGTGTTTACCTATGCATTTTTAAAAAACACTTAAAGTAGGTTTCAGTAATTTTAACTTTATGTGGGAACTGTTCACATGTGCCCTTAGATGTTGTTCATAGGATTCCCACCATTCACCTTAGAACAAATTGCAAAAGTGTAAAATCTAAATTTACTAAAAAAAGGAAACATTTTCATTAATTTACTTGAATGTTCATGTGGTTAGACTGGTATTGAGATCACTCAAACAATTTTCTAGATTTTTTGCAAGTCAATTTCGCACTGGCAAAAAATTTGAATTCTGAAGTCTCACATTTGAGGTTTCATATGTTAGTGATTAATCTTTTGAAGTTACATCATACCACATGCAACTTTCGACTGTAAACAAGACTAATAAAAAAGGTTGAACCAATTTAAGCAGGAAATTTTCCTTTTTTTGAAAAAAAGTGAGGTGAAGTTACGAAAATTGTAGGATATTTAGTATAAATTTGAAGGTATTAGGAATTATAGGATTTTTTTTTAATTAGAATAATACCTACACCTGTAATAGTAATAAAGATGTGCTAGGAGATTGAAAAAATGTTCCATAAGAGACAATGACAATAAAGGGCTGGAACAAATAGATAAAATTCTACTGGACAGAAGTTTTTTTTTCTATCATATTCTTTCAAGAAAACAAGATTGCAAATTTCTTTACTAAATAAATGTTAAATGCGTACTTAGAGAATGTGCTTTCTTTTACTAGAATGGTGTTTATTTTTGGATGAGTCTAGGTAAATACTTCCCAAACAAACATACCCAAATATTAACTATAACTTACTTAAATTATTAAAATTAAGTCACACACTAGCACACTCACACACTTAGTTCATTCAGCGGTATGTTATTGTCATCACACATGCATGACAATAACATACCGCTGAATGAACTAATTCAGAAAATATATTACTTGCATGTATTGATGCTTTCCATCCAAAAATATTAAAAACTCTTCTGAATTTTAATATTGTCCCCTATAAACAAACAAAAAATGCATTTTGCTAAAATTATGCAAGTGATGATTTCAAAAGTTTTAGGACACAATTTTTATAAAATTTTAGTACATTTTGAAGACAACAAATATCAAGTTTTTTTTTTTAAATTTAAATGTAATTCATTAGCTTGATTTTCATATTGGATTATAAAACGTTTCAAATTCTTGAAAACTACAACAGAATGCATTCAATCTTTTATTATTTAACACAGTGACACATTATGAAGTAGAAACATATACCAGTAGAATAAATGTCTGTTCAAGTGCTTCTTTACTTACCTTGTTATTGTTTCATAAAAGTGAATTAAAGAATGAGAAAGAAATATCCTTAATAAGGAAAGATTTAAAGTAGGCTGCAAGCCCAAAATTTTATGTATACTTAACTTTTATCAGATATGTCCCTGTAAATAACAGATAAATCATTTAAAGGTGCAAATGAATAATTGTTTATTACCGCAAGTAAAACTAAGAAAATCTCCGCTTTCAAAATTTTATCTTGGAGTGAATTTGGGGCAAAAGCTTTGAATTGCTTCATTACAACTAATTTGTTTTCAGTAGAGGACGAAGAACATGGAATTAAAAATACAGCTTGATGTTTCAATCTACTTTCAACCTCTTATGTCTTGCCACTAGTGGTGTTCCCATTGGGTATGCTCCACATACGCTATATACTCTCAAACATTTTAAAAACATATAGCTTATACCCTCAAGCTTCAAAAGTTCTCACATTATGACATTATGTATATGATCGCATACACATATTGTGTATAACTGATTACTGGGAGTATACCCTCAAAAAATTAATGGGAACATCACTGCTCGCCACATCTGCATGAGACAGTACCTGTAAAAATCCTTGATTATCAATATTGGAAAGATAGTGTATAAACAGAACAAAATGCTTTAAAGTGATCCTTTTCTGAACAGCACCAATGCTGATCTTGCATACATTTTTGTCTGCTTTTTCCAACCACAAGAAAGAGAAATTCGTTTTCCGTGGCATTTAAATAAAACAAATTACTATTTACAATTTTAAAGCAAAAAGTTAGTGACTAAATTTAAAAATTATGAGTGCAAGAAATGATTCAACTTCAATGAAGAGAAACACAAAGCAAACTGACTTCTTTGTACTGAAAGAACAAGGTAATGCTCAGACCACAACACAAGATAAGCACTATAAAAATAAAATTACTTCCCATTTGGGGACAACCCATTTAAACTTTGATCTAAATATATTTTTTGATCCAAATGTTTATAGTTGGGTTCTAACTCAACTCATTATATTTATTTTATTTCAATAAGCTATAATACTCTTCACTCCCCTCCCCTCGACCACAAAACTACAATTTGAGAGGAGGGAATACTCCCCCATTTTTCATTTCTTTTGAAAAGAGAAAAATTAAAAATATCATATTCTAATTTTTTGCAGAAGAGAAACGACTGCAAGAGTTACAAAGTATATAGATAAAACAAACAGCTTTATATTGAGCATATGTTTTGGTTAACTGTACCCCCCCCCCCCCCCTTCATCAGAAAAAAAAAACAGCAGCAGCATAGGCTTTTCTCTTTTTTTAGAGAAAATTTCTTAGGGTCTACCAAGTTTATTTTATCCTACAATATAGGCATATCATCATGAAAAGTGTCATTTCTGGGTTGATTTTTAGGAGAATTCCTACCCTTGCACTAAGTACTTGCAGAGCAAGATAATACACAGAAAGTAGTATAGCTCCATTCTACATGTCAGGTGCGAGAAAAAAATTATTTCTACTTGGTGATTTATTCTTGAACCTATCTAACAATAATACTTTTTCCTGAGTTACAGCAAAAAGTATATATCTTTAAAAACTGCATGTCATGTAGAGACTCCCAACTGAAGAGATTTTTGTTCAGCAGACTGCATATTACACATGTTCTATCCAGTTCATACAGGGTGTATGAGAGCCATTTTAAAAAATTAAGATGCATTAGCAATTATCAGAAAAGAAAGAAAGAAGAGAAAATACATTCACATATTATTTCTTTCTTAAGGGGGTCCGGGACACATTTTGAAATTTTTTTTATTATGTATTTTAGAGTTTTGAAATTTTTTGAACTGATTCATCATTTATTTAATAAGCAAAATCATAACATAAATATGAAAAAAAAATATTTTTTTATTTAAATTTAATTAGTTTTTTTCAAAAAAATGGGGTTGCTTTAAATTGCTATAACTCAAAATATTGTTGGTCAATTTTCAATTTCTTTTCAAAAAAGTATGCACAAATATCTAAGCTTTAATTTTTATTCGGCGATTTTAAAAATATTGATTCAATAAAAAATAAAAAGTATTTGAAGAAAAATTTCGAAAAATTCGAAGATACTTTTTTTTAAAAAAATCATAATTTTTGCAGTAAACGTTTTTTTCAAATTCGCCGAATAAAAATTAAAGTAAATTGCTTGAAAAAGATATGCTCCAAGTTTCATTACTTTATCTCTATCGGTTCCTGACTTATAAGAGTTTGAATGCAAGAAATCGGGAAAAATTGCATCATGGAGAAAAACGCGTTTAAAGTTTTAAAGTTATGTACACATTCGTTAGATGCATGCAACAAAAATAACTATAACTTTCGTTCTATTTAAGGTAGAAACAAGATTCAAACGTCCTCTTAATCAGAAAAAAACGAAGCAATTTTTCAAATTATAAAAAAAAAATTGCAAAATTTGAGGTTTTTTGTGTCCCGGACCCCCTTAAGTCTATCTAGCTTTGAACCGCCATATACATAGGATGAACTCACAACAATGTATATTTATTTCTAACCCTGAATTGAATTCTTTCTTCTTCTTTTTACTGATATTTAAAATTTTCTCCCCCTTAAATGTATTAAATGGTAAGATTGTTGAAACAGAGAAAAGGGGGAAGGAAATTTCGTACCGGCAAAAATTACGAAACACCCAATTCTTGGGGAAAATTTCATTGTTCTCATTTGATTCTTAACAATTAGAAGGCTAGTAAAATCGAGCTCAGGTTCTATTTGATAAAAAAAATCACGTACACCATTAAATTACTTTTTTTCTCATTACAGTCAACTCTCAATAACTCAAAGTCCCTAGGGACAAGCTAAAACTTTCAAAGAATCGGTAGTTTGAGTTATCGGAAGTTCCTTTCTCAGTCTTTTAAAGAATAATTTGTATTTTCTTCTTCAGGAACAGTGCATATTGGATAAACTATAACACAGATAGTTGGAACAAAATTAAATATAAGTACAACATAGAAATATTTTTACAGAGAGAATAATTAAAAAGATACTCTGAAAAAGGAAGTTAGTTTCGCCTGCTTAGGCTTTTTATTGCATTTTAAAATGTCATTAAATTTGTATGCTGTGGGCTCAATTTTTTTTTTCTCTTGATGAATCTTATTGTCTTCAAAAGTCTTTTTGTTCTCAAAGCAGATTCTTTGAGTCATCTAGAAAAAACCTTTTCTAATTTTGGCCAAAATTTTAAGTCTCTCTAAGACTAGCCAGCAATAAAATTTTTAACTGTCAGCCACAGCAAAAAATATCCGCTACTTTTCCTAACACAATCTTGCAACACTACGCGCTTTAAGGAGCAGTACTGTATAAATAATCAACCTTAAGCAACTTGATAAGCAAAGCAATGAGTTAAAGAGAATTTTTTTTGTTTTTAATTTCTTACATCGACTGCATTTTTATGCCTAAAATGAAAACTAAATTTTCGTAAAAACTTTTTATGAAATTTTTTTTTAAGCCATAAAGTTTTCCCAAGAAGCGCTCACCAAAGATCCAAATGAAACATTTTATTTTAATTCAAGTATGTATTTGTTCAGAGTGACATGCATTAGCATTTGAATGAATTCAATGTTGTAACCCAATTCTTAAATCCGACAATTTCAAGTCCAAAAAAGTAAAAAGTTGCTCATAACACAAATGGATCATTGACAAATACTATGCCTCAAGTCCGAAATTTTACATTATTTCAGAATTGGTGCATTTGAATTTGATAAATTCCTGATCCGGCAAATGAGTTCTGATCTAAGTCTAATTTTACTCTTGGAAGATTGGGGAAACACCCAAGTATTCATAATTGAGACAATAGCGGAAAGGAAAATCAGTGTGGATAAGAGAAAAATAAGCAATACATCATCTCTAAGGACTCGAAAAGTAAGAGGTATCAACTATTTGTGACATCAAAATTGAAATTTAAAAAAAATAACAAGTTGTGGCACAACCCAGAAACACTTTTGACAAAACTAATGGACGAAATTTTATTTATTGAGCTCATATGAATTATGGTCACAGAAGAATAAAATTAGGTCACATTCAGTGGCGAATCCAGGGGGGCGGCTATGAGGCTGCAGCCGGCTCCAGACTATAACTAATTTTTTTTTTCTATTAGAATTTTTTTTATTGTGTATGCATCTTAAGGTAAAATAATAAAATATATAATTTCCTATATTCATCCTATCTTTATCATTTTAATCGTTTCCCTCAGGTTTATACACTAATTTGCTATAGTAATAGAGATACTTGTTTTCCGAAATTTCCTGTCGAATTTCGGAAATTTTTCCCTGCCTTTTAAAAAAATTTATTTACTCAAAAAGAAGAAAAACAGAAAAAAAATTTCAGACCTCCTTAATTAATGCGCTTAGTGTCAATTCTCAGAATTTTATCTTCGTTTTCCCTTTTTGTAACTATTAGTCCACGATTTTTCTTACTTACATTTAGTGACTTGCATTTGCCATGGACAATTTTCATAATCAACAAGAATTGTTAGTTTTGCCTTCGAATTGCTTAGAAATAATGTCTAAAAATTTTATTTTTTTACTGACATTTAAATTTTAAAATTTTATCACTAAACACCAAATTTTAGATAATTTCAACTGTGACTCCGAAAATTTCATTAGCCCTTGAAACCTCCTGAAAAACATTTTTTTTTGAAATGACTTCGTTTACATCAATGAACTTTTGGCGATGTCAAGGAGACATACATTTTTAATGATCTCAGCCACCCCCAGAACTAAATCCTGAATTCGCCACTGGTCACATTAGAACATATTTTTTCACTATGGACTATTGGAAATGCTTTTCTAACTGTAAATATTCAATAAACATCATTCAAGCTAAATTTTAACTCATTCCACTCATAGGTTAAGTACCCTAGAGTTAAAAATGACTCTTCTGACATCTATATGGCTTAGAGATGTAAGGAGTATTTCACCTATCTTTTAAATATGAAGTCGGACTTGGGTCACTACTAATTTGCCCGATTGCGAATTAAAGAAATTTAAATGCACAAATTCCGAAATTAAATTTTAGAATAGGGTTGTTTCTATCAGTCAAAAGTACTACGTTTCGCCACTGAAGTTGATAGAATGAGCAAAAAAATAATAACATGGAGCAAGCAAAATCTTTTTTTTTTTTAAATGGATAATTTTCAATTATTTTTTTAAATGTACAATTTTTCAAACAAGGCGTTGTCTTTATGACGTCGCAAATGATCAACTTTGGGGCGTACTCCAGTTAGTGGTGCTGACGCTTGCTGTCTACCACGTTTCCAGGTTATGATAATTCAGAAGCCAATTGAATATTGTTCTCTATGCTTGCCATCAACCATATCAGCGCCAGCAAATGTGAGTGAACATGCAAATTAAATATTACGCTCTGCGCTAATAGCATTTCATCATTTGTGATGTCATGAGCAGAAAGAAGCAAAAAAAGAAAAAATTGAATCTGCACACCATTAAAATAATTTTTTAAATATTAAACTTTGCAATTATGTATTTAAAATGGTCGAATCCTATATTTTTAAACATGCTTTTATAGAAAAAAAATACTTTTAAAATTTCAGAAGCAACCCCATTGGCACATTTACTCATGATCCATTCATGTTGTGGGCATTTGTTTTCAGACATTGTCCAACTTTGGCGCTGGGTTCCAACATAAATATAATATGAACTTACCAAAAAGTCCGGAGAAAGGTGTTAAGAGGACAATTTTACACATCATCAACATCGGGAAAATCTAAAACAGATTATCAATTAATATGTAAATAAGCAATTTTTTAGCACAAATAGTTTTTGATAGTTTCATTTTAATATGAAATTGTTTAAAAAATAACTCGTTTTTTCAAGAAAATTATAAGTTTTTAATAGAGATGTACAAAGTACTTGGTCAATTCACCAAATACTCATACTTGGGCCAAATTTTGATGAGGTACTCAGCTCAGTATAATACATAGATTTCTTTGCCTCCCCCCCCCCACGCTTCCGTATGTATTTTTAAAAATTTTAACATAGTGTTATTTTATTTTAGAGCGTGCACCCTCCCTTCGGGAGGATGCTATGTATGCTACTGACTCGGCCAATACCAAGTAGTTGTAAAAAATTAAATATTGTTCAATACACATTTTTCAATTAATAAAAAAGTACAAGTATTTGTAATGACAAAAAGAAAAGGATGTCTACATCCATAAGCTTACAATTTATGAATTGAAAAAGCATTCTTTGTAACGTCAAAACATGTGTCAGGAGTGCTCCTGAACATCTGTTTTTAACAGGGTTTCCGCTACGGTCGCATTTTTCGCATAATGCGAAAACACTATCTGAATTGCGAAAATAAAGCAATCCATTTTTGCTTTTTTGCTCAAATAAAAAATAAATTAATTAAAAAAAAAAAAAAAGAAAAAGAAAAAATCTATGATCCTGGAAAGGAAACATGTATGGCGATAATCAACTTAATCTTTTTTAAATCTTAGTTAAGATGCTTAAACTACAATTAAGTTCAATAACTATTAGTCTTATCTAGCATTATGTTCCCCAAAAACTGCTTTATTAGGAGGAGGAGACTGCAACGTTCTAAACACCAATCCTGTTTTCTTTTTTTATTTTATGTTAAAAAAATTTGCTGTTGTATTTATTTCTTCAAAGATGTCACAGATGAAATATGAATTTTATTTTCAACTGGAGATGAAACACACTGAGGCATATATAAATATATGAGAATGTAACATTTTAGCATTTTGCTAACATTTCCCCCTCAATTTTAGCTTTTATGCTAAAGAACTTTTGAACGCAGCTTAAACCCTGGTTTTTAACATTGTTTTATTGCTTAAAAACATTATTCATGTTTGGCGGATGATTAGAACTATAATAGATTCATATTAATTCCAACTTGATTAATCATATTTTTTATTTATTTATTTATTTTTAATTAAAAAAAAACTTTTTTCTTAAGTTTTTGACATAAACATAATATTTTAAATAAAATCGAATTTTAGCTGGAACTTGTTTTGAAAACTATTACATGGAGGTCTATATAGCTATTCAATATGAGTTCAAAATTTATCACATGTATGTCATTCATTCATTTAAAGCATAATTAGTACTTGGCGGAGTACTCTGTACTCTACCAAAACGGTATTTGGTACATCTTTATTTAATATTTCCTATGACTGTAAAACTTCAAAAATTAAAATGCTGCAAAATTTAATTCATACTAAGTGTTTCCTTCCATATATTATTGATCACCTTTTCTATTATTTACGAAATGAAGATATGTTTTCGGGAGCTTATTTTATAGACAAAATGAGCAGTTAAATCAACTTTTGAACACTTGATAGGATAATATGAACTTATATTTTTCTGGTTAATGTTTCATACTATATCAATGTGTTGTAAGTCTAAAATCGAGTATTCAGTGCGTCCATGGTTAAAAATCTATAATGATGCTAAAATTATATATATTCAGTTGATGTTGTTTCAACATTACATTACATGGCTTTTTCATAAATTTGAATATTAAAAAAAGCTAGCAAAGAACTTCAATGCAAAAAGGAATAATGAACACATGGCCTAATGGGGCTGGATATTAAACCCATAAAAATGTTTCCTTAACATTCTGAAAAAATATCACTGACACAAATAGTAAATATTTTATAACAGTGGAATTGTTGGCTGAAATGGATTTTTCTTAGTGTTTTAGCTACATTTTGATTTTTATTTAAAATGCTATATAACTTTATAATTAGTATTTCTATTCCAATTATCACTTCATTCGTTTACATAAACAATTATCGTTAATTTGAGCTTTCACCTACATATATGCATTATTCGTTTTACATGCAAATTTCTGAAACCAAGTTTTGAAACCAAAAATAATGCTAAATGAAATTTAATTTATTTGGACTGAATTCATTTCAGATTAATATCCTGTTTGATTTCCAACTGCAATTTTACTATGACAAGAAAAATCTTTAGTTGTTATTGAGGAAAAGATATTAAGTGTTGATGGCTTCCAGCTGCGAAAGCGCACCGAAACAAGAATTATATTAATTCTATCTTCCATGAAAAATTTAAAAAACAGAAAGTTTCTCTTGTTAAAGCCTTAATCACAAAACGGTAAAAAGACATTTGTATCAGCTATTCATTTTCAGCAAGTCTAGAAATATTATAGTTAAACACCCTCGCTTGAATTACCTTGCCTACCCTCGCTTGTTAAGGGGGGGGAGGCAACACCGGGGGGGGGCACATCCCAAGAAACCAAATAAATAAAAACAAAATAAATTATTAAAAACTGTGATCAAGTCTTTTAACA
Organism: Uloborus diversus; assembly: GCF_026930045.1. Classification (NCBI taxonomy): domain Eukaryota; kingdom Metazoa; phylum Arthropoda; class Arachnida; order Araneae; family Uloboridae; genus Uloborus; species Uloborus diversus. Next base: position 15,890 of record NW_026558981.1, read on the forward strand.
GTTCAATATATTTTGGTACAAATGTGAGAAAAATTTAAAATCATCACATATTACTAAAGCACATAAGCAAGGAATGGGGTGGGGGGGGGGGGCGGACTCAATGTAAAGAATGTAAAGTTATGAGACACAGGGCCGTAGATAGGGTGGGGGCCGTCGGGACAAATCCTCCCCCGAAATTCTTGGATAAATATTTTTTTAGATTCTGAATTCCAACTATGCTGCCGTTTAAAAATTAATCACTAAATCTTTCCTTTGCTTAAGTTTATTTTCCCCATTATGTTTTCGTCCTATACTTTTTATTATGTCCATACATTTTTATCCTCACTTAACCATTTTCATCTATTCAAATACTCTCTTACTCAGCCTGAAAATAATTTTTAATTAGCCGCCTGTAAGGCGGCTGGAGCATCAAAGAAGTGGGAGATCAAAGCAGCTATTTTGTCTTTTTTTTTTTTAAATCAAAGCATTCGACCTAAATAAAAGATGTCTATATCTGATCTATTTATTTTTTGGATGATTTTTTAAATTTTTTTTTCAAAGAAGTCTTTATTTTTTTTACAACTTGGTCCATCACAGAATGTTAATGACTCTTATTACGAATAAGACTTTTAAAAGAGGGGAAAAGGACATTTTTAAAACATCAATAAGAAACGTAACAAATTTACATGATCAAAACTCATTTTTAACCCAATAATACTTTTGATTAAATGCTTGATTTTAGTTGATTTTAATAAATTAACAAGTAAAGGATTTATGTTTTTTGATGCAAAAAAATTTACCTTCTAGTTGACGCATTTGTATCCTTTAAGTTTTTTTTTGATTGCTTATTGCTTTCATTTGACTGTTTTTGGCGTGCTATCATTTTTCCCACCGGCGCAGCACCACCCTCTGCCAGCACCACCTGTCGCGTTGGCCGGCCTCACGATGCTGCTCCTCTAGCGAAAATCGTCTCCAGGTTGCGTCCATATCCTACACACACACACGCATACATACACACACCAACAAACACGCACACACAAACACATACACCACCATACACACACATACCCCTACACACAAACACATACACACACGCATGCATACAGACACCTACACATACACACAAATACACACAACTGCCATTCATGCCTGCACACAGACAAACACATATGCTTACACACACATACACATACCCCGCCCCCACACACACAAACACTCATACACACAACTACCCACACACTCATGACTGCACACAAACACACATGCCTACACACATACACATACCCCCCCCACACACACATACAAACACACACTCGTGATTGCGAAAAACATAATTTGAATTCAAGATGACAGAATTCAAATAAATTTTTTTTCTATTAATTTATTTTAATTTCTACGAATAACAACTATGTCTGTATAAACTTGCTTCTTGCAATTGATTAGATTTCAATTAACAAGTTTAAGAATCTAGTTTTAGTTAACTACTTGGGTTTTCAAGAAAACAATTTTAAGTATTCTTCCCCCCCCCCCTCTTTCAAACTTTTAAATACTTGTTATCTACATTAATGAATTTAATACATAATTTTTTCTGGAAATGAATATAAAAAAATGTGTATCAATCATTAAAAAAAAAGCATTATTTTGAGAAATTTGAATCATTATTCTAAGCACTTTTTTTTTTTTTTTTGAGGTGTCAATTGTAGATTACTTTTTAATTGTGACTTTTTATTTTTTTGCCCGAAAGTTATTCTAAGAGGCCCCTTGCAAGCATTTGTAATAGCGAACATGTAATAAACACTGTATGATGCATTATAGACCGTATGTGTTTACATCCGTATAAGTCTTATTTTGCTGAGTTGGGCAGTCATCAGATAGTGGCCTGGCAGTGAGAGATCTTATACAAAAATATCATTTTTATCTGATGAATAATTCTGGTGTAATATAAATTAATTATTAGACATTAATCAACTAAGTTGTTAATTAAAATAATTATTTGATAATATTTTTTTATTGAGCAATCAAAATTGCTAATTATTTTCATTTCACCGTCCGTGATGTTGTGGTTCAGTTTTCAACCCCACCGTCCTCTGCAGACGTAACTGGCCCCCCGGTAGATGCTTCTCCTGATTGGTGGCGTCCATGTCCTAGACACACACACGCAAACGTGCATACACACAGGTCTATGCACACACACAAGCCTACACATATTATACACTCGTAACCGTCTAAGAGGAGGGACAGGCTTGGGGGGCCAGGAACCGTATCTAGAAACAAGTGAGTGGGATAGTAACCAATGAGTAGGGTCCTATCGCAACTCGTGATTGCGAAAATCATAATTTGAATTTAAAATTTCAGAATTCAAATTAATTTTATTTTAGTTTAATTTTTGCAAACAACATAATAAACATATTTTTTTAAAGCTATTTTTCTCCTGTATTACATGTCTCGAACCACATTTACCCCCGACCATGTCCCTCCCCGAAAACATATCCTGGCTACGGCCTTGAGACTTGTTTCCTTGCTGATATAACTTATTAATAAAATGAGTTTCTAAAAATCAGGATAAAAACTCCACACAGCTACCCAGAAGCGTTTAAACACAAGTTAAAAACTGTTAAACAATAATAATAAATAAAACATTGAAATAAATGAATTCAAAATTTAAGTAGAAACATTGAAGCAGTTAAAAACATAAAACAATCACTCTTTGAGGGGCGGGCTGGGCAACTTAGTGGGCGTTTAGGGGCCCGACTGATTTTTAGCAGGGGGACCCAAAATTTATAGAGCTGGAGCTGTGAATTTAAAATGAAAATAAGAATCAAATTCTATGATAACAGAATATTTTCAATTTCATAACACAAGCAAAATATTTTACATCGATAGAGAAATTTAAAAGGTTCGTTCAAACTACTTATTTATTAATTATTTCAAGTAATATAAACGAAGATTTATTCTTTCATATAGTTAAAGTTTCATAGTCCAGGTTAAAAAGAACATTACTCGACTAGCATACGAATTTGTATTATCATTTTCAACAAAAGCAACTTTGTATTAAAACGAAATTACACTGCTTAATTAAAATTTTTCAACAAAAACCTTTCTCAAGGCTTAATGGAAAGTTTACAAAATGAACATTGTCTCGCTACTGTAAAATCAATTTACGTAAATACTATTAATATTGAAATATCGTTCTCTCAACCACAATTTGACTTCCAAACAAGTCCCAAGGTTTATTTCTAACCTTTTTCAGTAAACTCAAATAAAAGTACATTTGTTGGCTTTGCATAAGCCCTGTTATGTTCCTGCTCAATATAAATGGAAGCTTTGTTTTGTATACAAATTTAAATATGGCGGCGTTTACCCATCTGCGAAATTAACATTTTCTCTTTCAAGCTATATTACGTACTGCTTTCCAGTAAAAAGGAACAATACATATTTTTGGAATCAAACTCTAAAATAAGTACTCACCCAATAACTAGATTATTCATATTGAAGGTACTTCTTGAGGTCACAGAACTTCATTCACTTTTACACATGGCCGTTGTCAGGTCTTGGTTTTGGCGGGCAGTCGGCACGGCAAGCGTAGAATTTAGAATGGTAAAAATGTCAACTGCGCATGCGCGCGCCCATTTGACAGAAAGTTTTCGTTTCACCGGAAAAGGATAATTTTTCCTCGAAAAATGAAGGAAAATGTAGCGTAAAAAGACGGATTTTTTTGACAGTGTAGAGCCCCGATTTTGCATTTCTCAAAAGACTGAGCTAAAAAACGTAAAATACGGGAAAGCGTAGAAAATGAGAAATTCATAGAAAGCAAAAAAAAAAGAAAGGAAGTTAAAACTGACTCTGTCAAAGGAAAAAATATCTTTATTTTACGGGAAATAATATGCATGCCATTTTAAGGCGTTTAGGTTATAAATAGTCCGTAATAGTGGACTGTTTTTTAGTCAATGAGTTCAAGTTAAATGCAGTATCTTCCAGTTGAACTTGATTAATATGAAATGTCAAAAATCCACGAATTTGTTCGTATTACCCGTTATCAAGCCGCCTGCCTTGTCTAGTGGTCAGAGAAATCTGACTGTGACAGGAAGATCCGGGTTCGAATCCCAGCTCGGGCACGGACGCACTTTCTCTCTCTTATCCTTTCTTTGTATGAATGTGTTGTTATGATGTGAATGGTTGCCTACCCTATAAACGGGTCCTTAGGACATGTGTGTACTGTAGAAGTCGGACTTCACACCAAATGACGGTACAGTTGGAAAAGTGAAGCAGCGGCCCCAAATTGCCAGCCTAGCTGGCACACGACAACAGCAATCCGTTATCAACCGTTAGTGAATGATACTGAGAAAAAGCGAAAGAAATCTTACCTATAATTAAAAAAATATTACTGCTAACACATACTGTAATCTATTAGTACATTCAGATAAACATCACTTATTTCTTATATATGAATGTTTTTGGAGAATATTGAAAAAGAAAAATGATAATGGACAATCGCAGAATAGATTATAATCTTCTTTACTAATAATAAAGCTGAAAGTCTCTCTGTTCGGATCTCTGTCTGTCAGGATCTCTGTGACGCGCATAGCGCCTAGACCGTTCGGCGGATTTTCATGAAATTTGGCACAAAGTTAGTTTGTAGCATGGGGGTGTGCACCTTGAAGCGATTTTTTGAAAATTCAATGTGGATCTTTTTCTATTTCAATTTTAAGAACAAAATTATCATAACATGGACGAGTAAATTACGAAATCATCATAACGTGGAACAGTAACATGGGCACAAGCCAATTGGCGAGATACGAAATTATCATAACGTGGAACCGTACAATGGGTACAAGTCAATTGGCGAGAAAATTCACCAGACATTATTTGTAAATATACAGGCGAACCAAAAGTTCTTTTAATTTTCTATTACGGGCAAAGCCGTGCGGGAACCACTAGTTCATAATAGAAGATGAACAATTTTATCTTCGAGTAAATTGAAATGTCCACAGGTAAAAAAATGTGCAGTTTTATTTTCTAAGTAAAATTCTTATCATTTTCTTCTCGATACACAATGGGACTACGTAACGAAATGATGAATGATTTCTATGAAAGAAAATTACGATATTCAACCACGAATATTTTACAACTTTTGAAGTTGTAAAATCAAGAAGTCACAAATTTTTGTTCGTCTTAGCGGAGACTTTCAATTTAATGTTCGTATTATTCGTGAAATTTTTAACGCAATTAAATAGCAAACCAAATTTAACGAACACGTTAGCCGTGATTTCGTATTAAACGTGATCGTGTCAAGAGAGTTCAACTGTACTTTGTAAGTTTTTTCCAGGTCTTTGTGAGAAAGAAACGTCTCTAACTATTTGTAACAATGCAATATTGAAAGGAGGGGCGATCTGTGCTTCCAGTTTTTATTCATTTTTATTGGCGGATGAAAAGTAGGGTAGACCGGCGCACGTTTACGCGGATTTTTTTTCAATGAATTTTGTAAATTTTATATTTCAACTTAGGAAATTTTAGACATTGCGGTTTTATGAAGCAGTTAATGGAGTCAAAATTGGTATACTCAGTTGTTGCTCAGTTTGTGTTTTTAACCGTTAAAACATTTTTTTTTTTTTTTGAAAGTCGAAGTCGGTTGCGTAAACTTGCCCCGGAGACGGGGCACGTTTATGCACGTTTATTTTTGACACCTATCGAGGTTCTGTTAGTGTTTTGAACATAATGTCTTACCATCGTTACAATAAAGCAAATTTCTCACGGACTGAATAGTGTATAAAGTAAAAGCTGAACGGGCATAAAGACAGTACTACATGACGATTATCTATAAGATAATAATTTGTAACTCAATTAAAAATTAAATGGTGATTTTAAAAACTAAATAGCCTGAAAATACTAAAAAGTTTTAAGACAGTTCGAAGCGAAAAAAGCGTCAATGCACGTTTAGAAGTAAGACACAGTAAGAACGCGCGTAAAGGTGCTCAGACGTCAACGCGTAAATTTGCCCCGTCGCCAAGTTCGGATTTATTTTTAACGTGAAAAAAAATATAATAACATTTCAGTTCATACAAATACAATTCTGAAATGCTTATTTTTATATATTTGTTCTTTTTAAACTAAGTATTATTTGTTCACAACAAATTTCAAAACTTTCAACTTCAAAATTCACTTGACTCGGTAAAAAACAGATTATTCTTTCTGCATGTTAGACAGTAGCTCGACTTGTGCTCAAAAACTTGTGAGGATATTTGCAAAGGAGCAGCATCAATATGTTATGTTGGCTCTCCAGTTATAATTCGTTTTGAAAAAAGGGCATTGCGTAAATATGCCCTGGTGTACTCTACCATAAGGACGACTACGAATAGCGCAGTAGCATTTCCGTTTTCATTGATAAATTTGCAACAACATGGATAATCTTTAAAAACACAAATAAAATATATTGCTAATGCTGTTACTATTTTTCACATTTTTGATCCTGTATCTTCTCTCTTTGCCAAAAAGTCACGCATTACCTTGCCGCCACTCCTCTCCTCCCCTCCTCTTGTCACATGCCACGCTGCTTTTCCTTCGCATATTCTCATGAAAAATGTTTCACTTTCCTCTTCTTTTCACAAACTATTGCAATTTCCCGAACCCCCTCCCCCGCTCAAAGCGTGACATCGTTTGTGCACAATTCCAATGTAATAATAACCAAACTGTTAAAAAATTTTAATGCATAAATTGTTTTGATAAAAAATAAATGAATTAATTAATTTAAAAAAAAGCATGATTTGACGACCAAAACTCTAAGCTTTTTACAAAGATATTTTGTAGAACTAAGCAAAGTAGAGTAGTCTGAGTGAGCACAATTTCAGTTACAGAAATCTGGAGCATAGTTAAAAACTGTAGTATTTAGTACATGGCATTAAAAACAAAACAAAATCCTATGAGAAAATTTATATGCAAAGTAGTGCTGCAACCCAGTAAAGGAACACGTCTCACCAGTGGCCAAACACAAAAATTTCCCTCTTTTTCCTGCAAACATTTCCTTCTTGACATTCTGTAGAAGGAAGTTTCTGCTCAGGGGTGGATTTAACCATGTCGCTACTGCTAGGGGCGGGAGCGCCCATGAATATAGGGGCCCCGAAGACGATACAAAGAGGCATATACTGGGTGTCCTGAAAAAGACTGACTGTTTTCAAAAATTTATAACAGGAAAATGGTTAATGATAAAATAATAACTTTTGCAGAAAATTCATGTGGTGGGCCGTAAGTTTCATCCCCCAAAAGTTCAAATTTTAGTTAAAGAATTTTTCAATAGATGACGCTGTAGATTGTAAGACAGTAAATCAACCAAAGAAAGAAAATTACATAATAGTTTTCGAAAAATGTTTTAATAAACAAAATTTTACAACAATGTTTTCAAAATGCCTGCCGCCGCGCCGGCTGCAACCACATGTCGCAATCAGAAGAAAAATTGGTGAATTCCAATATTTTTTTTTTTTTTTTTTTTGACTTAGAGGCTTACTATCTGCAGTGCCATCGATTAAAAAAAATTGAACTAAAATGTGGAACTCTGAAGGATGAAACTTATGCCCCACCACATGAATTTTCGGCAAAAATTATTTTTTTTTTTTATCATTAACCATTTTTCCGTTATAAATGTTTGAAAACAGTCAGTCTTTTTCAGGAAACCCTTTAATAAATAAATGTCCAATATAATTGACAAAGGGTCTCCTAAAAATGCATTACGATGGACCTCCAAACCTGTACATCCGCAATTGCTGCCAATTCCATCTATGAAGAAACAGGATATCTGCTTCCAACTCGGGTATTGATTATTAAGACTGATGAGCATGATTTCATAACAAAGATGAAACTGCAGGCTTTGGGCGTCAAAACCGGGCTGTCGGGATACTTCATGTAATTTTGAAAACTTGTTTCAAAATTAATAACAATATAAATGTGTTCATTCACTGGTCGGACTATCCTATTTCTTACTTCGTCAAAAAACAGTGGTGTGCAACCTACGGCCCACGGGCCCCATGTGGGCTATGAAACTGATCCTGGGTAGCCAGTTTTTTTTTTTTTTTTCAGTATTACAAATTTAAAACCAAGACTTGTTACAGTGTCACAAATTTGGCATCAAATATACACAAACTGGTCTAGAAAACAGATACAATTGATAAGATAAACATAAAGTAATGATAACAACAATTCTTATATTGAATTTTTTTCTTTTTCGATGTTTTCCTACATTATCTAGGAACATCTTTATCTTTACTAATAATAAAGCTGAAAGTTTGGATCTCTGTCTTTATGTCTAGATGCCTGGGTGTCTGTGACGCGCGTAACGCCTAGAACGTTCGGCCGATTTTTATGGAAATTTGGCACAAAATAAGTTTGTAGCATCTCGAAGCGATTTTTCGAAAATTCGATTTTGCTCTTTTTCTATTCCAATTTTAAGAATATTTTATTGAGCAAACTATCATAACATGGACGAGCAAATTACCATAACATAGGCGAGCGTATTAACATAGTGTATTGGCGAGAAATTCATCATCCATTATTGGTAAATATACAAGCGAACCAAATGAACTTTTAACTTTATACTACGGGCAAAGCCGTGCGGGTACCGCTAGTTTTAAATATTTTGAAATTTTATTGCGAGAATCATTTAAATGTGAAGAAGTGCGGCCCTCTAGTTTGGGCATCATTGGTCTAAAATAATTCATCCGCTCTTGGTGTCAGATGTTTGATGGAGTCAAAACCTGTTGTTGCTATGATATGACTACGCGATCCCATATTCATTTGAATGACTCTATAATTTGAATAAAATTACCCTTATCAAGTTTTGTTCAATGCACACTTTTTGTCTTTGCAAGCCACTCAGTCATCAATGTCATTCATTCACTGCAAACTTCTCATTCTTTCAGATCGGACTCTTATTAATGACTAATGAATGTTATCGACCGCCAAGAACGTCTGTCGACCACCATCCGCAGGTGGCAAGGTCGAGTTTTGTCGCCTTTTGCTACCGCCAACTGCAACCGTTCATTGGCTGGCAAACCTTCATCAAATTCATTCAACCGTTGTTCTCAGGTCACGACCCAATGACGGCTCTCTCAGACCGGTATTGGAGCTGCTCGACCGTTACCCACATCTTACATCTTTTTCATCAAGAGGACACAAAGAGAATGTTGTGTTTTATCACTTTGAATTCAGAATGATTGATTAAAATGCTGGATTCAAGTCTGAAGGTGCGACAATGAAACAGAGAAAGTATACAATGAAGTTTTTAATTCATAAAAAAGTGATTAAAACCTCATTGTTAATCCTTAACTTCATCAGGAAATCTGTGCTTTAGTCCTTGTATTTTATTCAGGGGCGCCCAAAACTTAAATTTTTGAGAGGGTGGAAACTCTCAACTTGCCGAATAGAACTCCAAGTTCTGCAAAATAATGAGTATTTTTCCGAATAACTAGACAAAATTTGCCAAATAAGGAAATTTTTGAGAAGTCACAGTGATCTCCCGTGACCCCCCATCGGGGTGCCTCTGATTTTATCTTTAGTATCCAGGTGTCAAAGCGAATTTTTTAAAACTAAGTGCATAGGAACGCTTAATTTTCAAACCGTTGTACGTCGATTTCGGATAGATCAGAAATGACACACAGAAGAAAATCACGACCAACGTTTGGAATAGATTTCCCTTATGTCTCAATAAATTTTTATATTTAACTTAACTATTTTAAACACTTTTTTATTTGAGTACATACTGCATGTGTTCCACCTACGCTGTTTTGATTAGGTTTCCACTATTATAGCCAAGGCTACGGAGTCGGGGAGAAAACGATCGGAACCGACTCCTACTCCTGGACTTTTAGAGCAGTCGACTCCAACTCCTTAACCTCAAAATCAGTCCGACTCTACCTCTGACTTCTAAGTCCTGCCGAGTTGCACACTCGGAGGACAAAGGAAGGAATCCGATTTTCAGCATTTTAATAGCTTTGACTGCTTCATCCCAAAATCAGTCTGACTCCGACTGCACAACTCCACAGCCTTGATTGTAGCTTTATCAAGTAGGATCATCCGTCTATGAAGAAATGAAAGATGCAAGAAGAAAGGAGAAGATAGAAAGTTAGCGACTTCTTTTGTAATAATTTTTTCCAGTATATCAATAGAGTTTTTTCATTTTGTGCTCTTTTTTGTGTTTTTTATATCTTCTTCCATTTTTTAAGCCAACTTTTCAAGCTAGCCTTTGTCTCCATTAGCTTTATATGGTCTCCAGTTTTACCACACCCATTTTCCGATTTTGCCTCACCCATGTGATAAAACCGTTATTTTGCAATGGTGGAGGAAAAAATCGACAATAAAATAACCATGCATATCAAATACTACAAACTCAAAATATTGCTTCCCAAATGTATGCATTATTTATGAAATGCTGACTACTTTTTATCGTAGAAATATCTCTAAATATCTTTTGATTCCACTTCAGAGCTTAACGACGTGGTTTTGCCTGACTTTAACCCCGGTGTTCATAAAAAATTCAAATGATTTTTTGATGGTTTCAAATTTTAAGAACGAACTGAGAATTAAATTAGCAGTCTCGAAAGCTCTAGGTTCCGGTTAATCCACTCTGAGGGTTAACTCGAGGTGCTTCATTTATACTTTAAGTTAATATTTTTAGTAGCTAAAAAGACTGATTTTTATTAAAATGTGAAAGCAGAAATTATTTGTTACAGTAAAATGTTTACTACATTCAATGGAAAAAATAAAAATACATAATAATAGTAGGTACATTGAACAATGAAACTTGACTGATCATTTTTTTCTGTAGGCAATACTTCCTTTTCCGGACAAAAGGAAGTTATGCTCCTCCTTTATGTCGTCCAAATAGTTTAAATTTTTAATCTGGAAGAATTTTTCGGATAATCTGAGTTTTCAGTAATCTGAGGTGACGTGAGCCTCAATTACCCCGTATTTTCGAGATTCTACTGTATATTTCAATTTTTTTCATGAAGAAATGGATAATTCATTTTCTTAAAGAAAGTAAAAATAAATTTTGCATTTTCGTTAACTATCAGCTTCTATTTTTCTTATATCACGCTTCCCTCCTCTCCCCAGGCTTACAAGACCAACAAATTGATACCAATTCGAAAAATATTTTTGCGATTTCGTCAACTTTCGAAAACATGATCCTGAATTTTTCACGCTTGTGTTGTAAATAGAACGTTCTTATTTTCCTTTTTTGAGTTGTGGCTTTTGAAAGATCAAAATTTTAAAATTCAATTTTTCTAGCTCCTGTTTGAACAAAGTAACAGCATTTAAAGCAAAATCCGAAGCTCTGCAATTCTTTTATAAGATATCAATCAATCTCTTCCGAAACTCTTAAGAAAATGAAGCTCCCAATTCTCCTGGTATCCGTAATTTGAATTGCAAAGTGAAGTTCCATGCTTTTAAGAAAACATGAACTTTTTTCGCAGACGATATCTTTCAGAAATACCTATTTCCTATTTAGCACATGAATAACTTCATTTTCATACGTTCCAAAAACAAGATCGCGACATTTTTTTTCGACAAAAGACGTTGAGGTGTCTCTCTGATAACAAAAGAAAATAGTTATTAACTTATTTTCATCGAGGATGTGAAAAATAAAGTAAAAAAGGTTCCCCTTCGCCATTTTTTTCCTCTTGCTAGAAGCAAAGATCGTCACACTAGGTAATAATGATGGTAATCAAAGGCGCGAGAAAAAATCTCCTCAACTCATCTCCACCTCCCTTCGTCACGTGTTTTCTCAACCTCCTTTCAAGCTCTCAGTGTTTAATCGAGAGAAGAGAGGAAAAAAATGTTCTAAGAAAGAAACGGTGTGGAAAAATAAAAAGATTGAGAACATTCCTTAAATCAACTTACTTCGATAGGGGGGAAAAACTGATTTTTTTCTGATTTTTTTTTTGTATCAGATTTTTGGTAAATCTATATGAAGGTAGAAAGCTTAAGCAGCCATGCTAGTTGACAGAAGAAAGGCGATAAATCATTTTGAAACTAATATGTAACTTTGGATGGAGGGTTTATTACTAGATTACACAGGGTGATATATTTAAGTTGTTGACGGCTAGAAATTTCTAGCCACGGAATTTCGTCGTGAAAATCTATTGGCGTAAAGTATAATAAGCTTTGTTTCATAAGCATACGTCAGTTAATTTCTAATTTTCAACTTGATTTCTCTCTCAAACATTTTATTATTATTATTATTGGTAAATCCAGAAGTGAAACAGGATTGTTGTTCTACCCTTCGTTTGATGAAACCATAAATTTACAAAGTTTTTCGTTGCATAAAGTTGCTTAAGTAGGAATTATAATAAATTACAGTTTGAAAGCATTTTGAAAAGAACATCTATAAGCTGTTGATGCTCTTCAGTTAAAAAGTTAAATTATCATCGAATCAAGCTTCAGGTTACTTTTGAATTAGTGAAAATGTTAATTTTTTTATAACAAACAGTTAGTTTAATACTTTTCAAAAAATTCAAACCTTTGTATATTAGTTTTCTGAGGAATCACTGAAACAATCAAACATTTAATCAGTTTTCGTTAAAATAGATTGAACGAGCAATTGATTTTGAAAGAAAACGAGCTGATGTGTGCATCACATGACTTCCTTTTACACCAATTTAATGCTATTTCCCTATTATTGCAATTTTAATGGGATTCTCTCTCTAACTCTTTAAATATCACTAGCAATGGCCACATTGAAAGCAGATTTAAAAAAAAAAAAAAAAAATCGGCAAATTTTTCGCCAAGTTGGCGACAAAACTTGGCAACCAAAAGACTGGCGATATATCGCCAAGTGACCGCCAAATTATAACACCACTTGAGTTTGCATCGAAATTAACAATGATTTCCCCCCAAAAAGGTGCAAAAGACCCCTTTAGAAACACCCGAATGCAACCAAAATAGGAGGTGCACAACTAGACCCCACTACGAGTCTATGTACCAAATTTCAACTTTCTAGGACATACCATTTTTGAGTTATGCGAGATACATACGCACATACGCACATACGCACATACGCACATACACACATACGCACATACATACAGACGTCACGAGAAAAGTCGTTGTAATTACCTCGGTGATGGTCAAAATGGATATTTCGCGTGTCTATATATTCTTAGGCACTTTTCCGCATGTGGTCGAATCGAAAAAAAACTCAACATTCATTTGGGGGTGAGCAAAATGGAAATTAAGGGCGATTTTTGAGTGAAAATTTTTTCGCGAATACAATACTTCCTTTTTTGTAAAAGGAAGTAAAAATAGTCGAGTGCATTCTGATAAAATTTCACGTTTTAAAAGTTTAGTTTCATATTTTAGCTCAAAAATTTCAAGAATCGACTAAAGTACTGCTTACCGCATTCGAACTTTAATTTAGAGAAATATTAAAAACCCAGATGATACAAAAATTAGTTATTTTCAAAAGACTATGGACAGCATATGCGTATTAACATACTTTTACGATAAATATCAATAAAATTATAAATATTTACATACGTCTATGCTTTTTTCAAATAAAAATTTTGCTGTCAAAAATTTCAAGTATTATTTATTTATTTATTGTAAAAACAAAAACAAAAAAAAAATCTTTTCACAGGTATTAAGAATCTTCTTTCACAGTAGCAACTACAAAGAATGCAAATTGGCAAAAACGTAAAGAAGTATTTCCCCCCATTCCTCTAGGTTAAAATTATTGATCTCTTTCCAAGTTATTTCAAAACAATAAGCAAACATCAGAAAACGGTGAAACCCTTATTTTACATGCCCAAAATCTACGTTTTTCCCGCATTTAACGTTTTTTCATCGAGTCTCCAACATCAGTTTCGCTGCTATTTATTTCACGCATTTTACGTTTTCCCTATATTTTACGTTTTTATGACCCAGTCCTTTAAGAAACGAAAAATCGAGATTCCACTGTATTTGCAATTAGGAGCACTCCAAGGGAAGATGGACTTTTTGCTTCGCAAGCGGCAGCTCATATATTTCATTAAAAATAAAAATTTAAATGGGTTATGAAAAGTACTGTGTTGCATATGAAATCACTTGCGCATGTGCGATTTTCTTAAGCCAAACATTTTCTTCATTACCTTTCAAAATTATTACGTTTAATGCAATGTATGCTGTCAAGTGCGGGACAAAATGGCGACTTTTTAGTGGAAAATCCCAATTACAATTTTGATATGACTTAATTTATTCGTGTGTAGGTTAACACAAATTTATGATTGCCAAGAATAAAATCCAGATGTGATATTTTCCCTAAAATTTACAACACTTAACTGATGTATGAAATTTAGAAGAAAGCAAAAAAAAATTGTTGTTATAGTCTTACATTGTTACTAACCTCCTGCGGCGGAATGATGTACACCGCCTTTGGGGCCCTATACTGCGGCGGGCACTTCAGATAAAAACAAGTTATAGAAAAGCTTATGTACAGGAAAGCGTAAATTGAGATGATTAAATAAAACAGCAATAAGCGAAATGAAAGAATCATTAGGTGCGCAAGCCCGCACTGTTATTAAAAAAAAAGTAAACGTTCAAATTAGTGACCGAATGGGGCACTAACATTGAGGCAAAAGCAAGCAAAGGTATACTTTTTTTCAGTTTTGAGTAAAACGCATCCTTAGTTCAAACCTTAGGTAGGCTTTCATTGAGAATTGGTTTTAGTCCAGCATCTACCAGGGCTACTAGTACTATATCTTGCCACAAAACCGAGTAGATTTTCTCCTACCACTTGTACTAATCAACTCCAAATTTTTAATTTTGACTCTTATAATCCATTGCTTCTGAATTCCTCAATTCACATATGCAAATGAAGGACTGATTGTAGAATGTGACACAAAGCGTTCCTCAGTATATATTGTTAGTTTTTATGGGCTGAATTATCTCTTTCGTTTGTTAAAACACTTCTTAATATACAAGTTATCAAAAACCTTAACTCAGAATCGGATACCACTGTAGTTAGGAGCAATTTAATTGATCAATCTGGAAAGATAATTTTCCATCCTTGAAACCGTTGAGGTTGATGGGACAGATTAATTGGGAAAATTTGCTCAGTTAATAAACACCCGAAGACAAGCGAAGCATGAAACGCGAGATTTAAAGGAGCATATCCTTTGAAGAAGAAAAAGAAAAGAAACTTCGTGGGAAAAGTGAAATGTTTGAAAAGTTAAACATCCAGACATAATTGCTTTGCAGAGGAACAAATAACATTTTTCTTTTCTTATCAGGTCAAATTGCTTTCATTCAATAGAAGTAAACCCATGATGCGTACAGTACAGAACTTGCAGGACATACCAAACATTGATATTAGCAAAAGATAGATCTCAGAGAGAGATATTAAATTGAATTAATTATTACGTTAAAATGATTTTTATTGCCATCAGAAATTTAAAAACATTACAGTTTAATTTAAGTTAAAAAACGTACAGTACAACTTATTGAAGATATGAATGGGAAAACACGGATAGAGATAGAGAGTCCAAAATAATTAGTCTCGACTGAAATAGACTCCGTAATTATTTTAGATTTCACGTGTCCAATCCGGATAAGCATTTCAGCATTATTATTATACAAATACAGTCGAATCTCGATAACTCGAAGCTTATAACTTGAATATTTCTTTATCTCGAAGTTTTCATCGAGTCACAAACTCTGGAAACTGCTGTGGAAAGTTCCCATGACCCGAACTACCAATAACTCGAATGTTTTAGCCGGTCCCTTGGACTTCGAGTCATTGAGAGTTGACAAGGTTTTCCCGTGAAAAGGCGATTAACTCAAAAAAGTAATATTAATCAACAAAAGAACTAAAAACTGGCTGAGAACATGGAATAGATAACTACGTCGAGTAGGTAAAATTATAGCTGGAGCAAACCTAATTTTGGCAGCATTGTGAAGGGCACGCAGATCCTAACCAAAGTAATGCGACGGTGCTAGGTTAGGTTTGTCCCTAACTACAGTATAAATATGTTTAGGCAAAGGTGTAGTACAGTAGCGCTAGTAGCACAGATTGACGTCAATGTACCATCACTATAGCGTACTGTTTTGATCCTGTGAAATAATCATATGCTCTTCTCAATGTGCAAGTCACTGTGTAATGACGGAACGACAGCGACGTTCGTTGGCTATAACTTAGATCTACTCTGCCTTGGTTAGGCAAAGGGCAGTAAATGCGATTTTTTTTTTATTTTGTTGAATTTTTTAAATCTATTATACGTTAGCTTTATTGAACAGGCTTGCTTATTTGGTTTCCACTTTTTAAAAAAAGGGGCGAAAATGCGTCTAATTCCAACGTGTCCCTATTGTTAGTATTGAATCCGAAATTCGTTTCTTCAAATATCGCGAAAACTCATTTCTGCAGACAGTGCCGTTTCGTTTACTGCCCAAGGCAGAACTATACTCCTGTAATCCTTCTCCTCTGTTTTTTCCCCCCGGATTAATATGAATAATCACATTATAAAGTAACTTATTTTTTTATATTATTATAATTATTATTATTGTCTTTTCTGCAAGGGCGGAATCAAGAAATGTTCAAGGGGGGGGGGGGGGCGATTTTTTATTGTTTATTCTTTGAAACTTTAATTTCTAAAAAATTACTGAAATATATTGAACCCCGTCGCTTGCCTTTGCGTAATCAAAGTTGTCCTACAGTTGTATTTCTTTCGAAAAATATTCAGAGGAAGCCCTTGAACCTATCTCTAATATCATCTAAGATCGTCTAAAATTGAGGTTTTGGAACTTCAATTTCGAAAAAACACCTGAAGAAGGTTCTGTATCTCGCTCAAGGAGGGGCGATCGCCCCTATCGCCTCTCCCTTGTATCCGTCCTTGACTTGCTGTTATAATTATTTTTGTCATTTCTATTGTTATTATTGTTGTTGGTTCCGTTATTGTTATTTTTGTTACTGTTATTATTATTATTATTATTGTTGTTATTATTATTATTGTTGTCATCATTACTGTTATTATTATTATTATTGTTATCATTTTTATTAATATTTTTATTATCGAGGGAGTGGTTTACTTGTGATTGTATTTCTTGTTATTCCTGCACTACGTTTTGTAAATGCATCTTAATACCTACGGCATACAGTTTTTTAATTTAGATGATGTTTTAAAAATGAAATGTAAAAGTTTTATGAATTTACATTTACTGCATTTTTATTATTATTACGGTTTACCAAACATTATTGACCATAAAAATTAAAACTAAACTGATCAAAAATATTTTTAATAAAAAAAAAAACATTGTACTTGTAAACTTAGCTATATGGAAAAACTATGTGAAACAAGCTCTGAGAAAGGCTTTTTTAATATTATTGTTACTATTTTAAAAAAAATTTCGCTGTGCAACAAATTTGACAGAACTTATACTCTTCAGCGTAGGAAAAACTATAACCAAGAGCTTTCAAGAAAAGTAGAGGAAAGTCGACTAAAACCATACAGACGAGACAAACCAGTACCTATCGATTTTGTGTAATATGTGCTTCTATCACGGAAAACAATATCAATAACTAAAACATTTGTTCTAAAAATCAGTTGAAGCTATATTTCGGGCCTATCAGCCCCGTGGTTTAGGTCTGACAGTATCTTGAAAATATTCTTAACTTCTTTTATTTTAAAGCGTTTAAAATCCCATTATTTTATATTGGCAGAGTAATAACTCTCGTATGAAGTAAGTATATAATTCCAGGATTTTCTTTGCATATTTTCGATAAGTAATGAAATGTCACGTTATGCCTTATGCTAAAGTAACAAAATTTGTTTTGCTACATACTGAGGGGCATAGTCGCACTCTACCTCGTATGCAAAACCATTCTAGTAGGTTTGGCTCCAGCTTTTTGAAAAAAGTTAGGCAAGGGCATGAGCCTGAACTTACATATTTCTCATATCAAAATTGATTTTTTTTTTTCGATTTTTTTTTTGATGATTTTAGAATAACAAATAATTGTATTTGAATAAACAATAAAGGAAAATAATAGAATTCTAAATTCAAAAAACAGACGCTTAAATTTATTTGTAAGTATTAACTTCATTATTTTAAGTTATTATCTACACATTATATAAAACAAAGTTATACAAGAAAAACGGGTACTGAAAATTGAAACAGAAGAAAAATAAATGGAAGGTGAAGAAGAAAGAAAGTCTGCGATTTTGCTTGTACTGACTTTTTGTGGTACATCATGAAAGCATTGTTATTTTGTGTTATTTTTGTAGTTTGTATCTTTCTCCATTATTTCCCAACTTTTCACGCTAGCCCTTAATTTTCATTGAATTTATATGGTGTCCGGAATGGTGTCGTTTCCTTCAGTCAAAAGTACTACTTTTACTCACTGAAATTGATAGAATAAGAATATATATATATAATGGAGCGAGAAAAAACTTTCATTTTCTTAACGCTAAATTTGTAATTAATTTTTAAACTGTCCGAGTTTGAAAATAAGGCATGGTCTTTATGACGTCACAAATGATGTACTTTGGCGCATCTGTCTACGGCGTTTCCACGTTATGATAATCAAGAAGCGAATTGAATATTGCGCTCTACGCATGCTATCAGCCATATCGTTGCCAGTACATGTGAGTATTGTGCTCTGCGAATGGCATCAGTGAATGGCATTTCATCATTTGTCACGTCATCGGCAGAAGCGTAAACAATAAAAGCGCACAGATTAAAATTTTTAAAAAAATATTAAACTTGATCATATTATTTAAAAAATGGTCAGATCCTATATTTTTAAGCATGCTCTTTTAGAAAAAACTACTTTTAAAATTTCGAAAACGATCCCATTACTCCACTCAGTGTCCAGTTATGCTGGCTAATTTTTGTACTAGAAATAGCTCTAAATGTCTTTCTATTTCACTTGAAAGCTTAGAATTGCGGGTTTTCTCTACACTGTTTAAATGTCTAATAACTAATAGATTCTAATAGATTGTTTCTTTATCTCACAACTAGTTCTCTTCCTCTTACAAGCACGAAGGAAAAACTTCACCGGAATCCTATTTCTCTTTCAAGTACAACTACCACATGTTTATTGACTAACTTGAAGCCAAAGCAAATAAATTATAAAATATGTGGGCATAGAATTTTGCAACTATTTTACTAACTGATAAAAAAAACAGTTTCCAAAACAAAATAGCTCTGCGCAGAGATAGTACCTTAGCTAATTTCGGTTCTACCAAAAAGAAAACAAATTTTCCTGTCTTACCAACTACAAAATACAATGTATACCAATCACTTGCCTTACCTTCATAGCCTAGCCTAGCCTTACCATACAATATATATCAATCACTAGCCTCAGATATACCTTCTGGAGAAGTTTTTTTGATCAAAAATATCTTCTGGAGAGGGTTTTTTGACGAAAAAACCTTCTGGAAAGGTTTTTTCTGATGAAAAATACCTTCTGGAGTGTTTGGTTTTGATCAAAAATAGCCATTTCAAATGCATAAACGACTGTATTAGAATTTGCATTTATGTTAAAAACCAATGGCTCTGGGAGGTGTTTTCACACCCAAAATCCCCCTTTGCTGCTACCAATACAAAACAAGTTCACCTGCTTTACCAACTACAAAATACAACATATACAAATACAAAATAAGTTTACCTGCACATAGTGGAAGGCTGCATGATTTCTTCAAAAATCCCAAAATCCGGAGGCAAAAGAGTAATCCAGGATGACACAATAGAAAAATTTCCACGCTTTCATTTTCCGAAAATTACACGCTTCGTTTCCTGAGTATTAACAAACAATCAGCACAACAGAACTCCAGCATCCAAATGCAAATCAAAACACAATTACATTTCGTCCCAGCGAACCGAAGTCTGACTGGCTTCTAGAGCAGCATCAACAGTTTCCAAACCAAAAGGTAGGAGGGGGGAAAAAAGCCGGCAAAGATACCTGTCTGACAGGCTTGCTTCTCAGCTGTCTGCTGTTGCAGCAGTTGCTCTGTTTGTCGGTGTGTACGAGTGGTTGCCTCTCTCTCTCTCGCTCCGGTATCGTTTGAGACCTCGAGGGGTGTTTGCGACGTCCCCTAATCCCTCCCTCAGCATTCTGAGGTGGAGGAGAGGAGCGGGTGGAGGTAAATCTGTTGCGTGTTGTGTGGTACCGGTGGAATGCAACGGGAAAACAAGGGAAAGTTGTGCAGAAGTTCGCTTGATCATAGGACGGTTGGAACAATTCAGCGCAATAGGGAAGTTGCAACCTATTAAATGTTCATATTTTGACTATTGGATATTGTTAATTGACCCTCAAAACGTAAAAAATTCATCATCGCTGAATTTTAAAAACACCGTGATTGACTTATAATGAATTTTTTTAAAAAATCCACGCGCAAAAGAGCGCTTTTCTGAAACGTCACGAGCTTACGTCACAGGGCACTAATGGGCAGCCTTCCGCCGAAGATCCCTTGTTTTCGCTACGGACATTTTGAGCGCGCTGATATTTTTATTTTTTAGAAATTCAATAATCTTTTTGAACACACTAAGGAGGCCGGATTCGTTAAAGCACAATCTAATAATATTCCTCGAGTAACATCAATGGTGGTATTCGAATATTTCCGAGAGGATGAGAGGTTTAATGTTCCAGAAAACGCGAGAAGTTAAATGCGAGGAGGTAAGCCTTACGTTTTCGTCTTCGAAGTCAACTGCAACGTCCTTCTCCCGCGGCGGAAGAGCGCATGACGTCACTTCCTGTGCCATTTGACGTTCCTACGCTTGAACTTTAAAAATTAATTTAAAAAAAAAACGACCTATCCTATCGCAAAATTTTTTTCACCTATGATGTTCATACATGTTACTCTATCATATAAAAATGAAATTGAAAAATCGAAAACTTCCCTTGGGCCCAGGCCCGTCATTTGGGCAATCAGCAAGGGGGTGAATTGACCCCCCTAAATTTTAAAAACATAATATAATTGTGCTTTTTTGCTTTTATTTTGAATTTGATGCTTTTTTTTTTTCCAATAAAATGAATTAAAGTCATACCTTTTGCCCCCTTCCCGAAGAAAACTAAAATTCCGGTCCGGCGTGCCAAGGGCGCACGGGTCACCAGAAATGGCCTCTATGTTTCAAGGGCCCTATAATGAGTAAAGTTGTTTTTGTGTTTCCCCCATCACACTTGTAGAAACGCTTGGCACGTGCGTTCTAACATACATTTCTAAAGTGCTATTACTAATTTGACATAAAAGATTTTTTATGCCAATTTCAGATAGATTTGATGTAGTTTTTCTTCTGCAGAAAGGTGCTTGAAATCCCCCCCTCCCACCCCCCAAAAAATTATCCTATGCATTTGCTGATTTTAAAAGCGTGTGTAGCCAGGGGTATAGAACTGGGGGTGGGGTGGGGGTGGGGGGTCATGGTGCAGGCTACGCCACTGAAATTTTTCGGGGAATTCTTGCAGCAGTAGCAGTATTTTAGTATTTTATTATAGTTTTGGGGGGCTCCAACTCTTGGCGGTCATTGAAGTATTTGCAGGGGCGTGCACAGGGGGGGGAGAGAAGAGACACCCCCCGGGCCCGAATCTAAAGGGACCCCGAGATGTTCAAAAAGAGAGGTGTCGGACGTAAGGGTAAACAACATGGAGGTGGAGGGGGCGTAAAATTCATTTGTGACGGGCCTCCAAATTTCTGTGCACATCCCTGGGTATTTGTGGGAGGAATACACACTCCTGGTATATGTAACCGAAAGTCAAGATTATGAAAAGATTAACATTTTTAGAGAATTTTTACTGTATGAAGTTTAAAACGATGGTTCAATCGTGAACGTTGGTGCATTCACCAGCAACAACTCATTTCCAAAGTTCTATTTTATTTTATATTATTTTGTAGTGCATCAAAAATAGGTTTTGCTGTTATTAGAGGTCAAAGTTCTTGTGATCAACTTTTAAATAATAACTGAGACTTACTGCTGTTCATTGCAGTTTTGGCTTGTTTTGATTTTAAATATGTAGAATATTTTGTCAAGTGCTCTGTGGGGCGAAGTGAAATATTCTTTTATTTGATAAATCATTTACGTGTTCACTATTCATTCATTAATTAATTCAATTACACATTCATTCATTTACTTATTTTTTCATTCAGTTTCGTATATTCAGTGCCTAATTTACTTACTTGTTTCTGTAATCCTTAATTAATTAATTAACTTATTCACTATTTATTAACTAATTGATTTATTTATTCGAAAAAAAAAAACATTCTTTCTAATGAAATAGTTAAAATATGTTTTCAAATAAATTCTTTCTATCATTTTGCAATGGATATGATGTTATACGGGGTAAAAGTATAATTATCTAATTTAATTTTACTGTGCAAATTTACTGCCAAAAACAAAAAATAACATTTCAAAACGAGGTTTTTCATTAAATACAGTGTTCTCTCTTTATGTATTGTAATTTTCAAAACAAATATCGAATTTGTCCATTCTGAAAAGTAAGTCTTCTCAACTACTTCGCTTTATCCCACTTTCCAAAAACAAAACGACAATTATGGTAACGCACAAAACGGTACCAAAACGGAAATTCAGTTAAACTCATTTATGTTATAGCGCGAAAGGGACCGTGATGCATGCTCGCTACAACCAAGTGCTCGTAAAAAACTTTGTTCATGCAAAAAATCATAAAAATTCATACATTGTACTCCTCCCCCCCTTACAGTATGATAGAAGCTGGCTAATTTGCTTCGAATTGTTTTATTGCCTCTTTCTTGTGTGTGTGTGGTTTTTTTTTTCGAGGAATACTTATGACCCGAAAAAAAAAAAAAAAGATCATTTGCACCCTGGCTTCGAAAACAGTTTGAAAATTTTATGTCCTTCAAAAGCCATTGAGTGTGCTGAGGTTTTTCGAGCAATTATTCACACTTATACTCAGGGGCGTGCAAAGAAAATTCATACATTGTACCCCCCCCCCTTACAGTACGATAGAAGCTGGCTAATTTGCTTTGAATTGCTTTATTGCCTCTTTCTTGTGTGTGTGTGTGTGTGTTTTCGAGGAATACTTATGACCCGAAAAAAAAATGATCATTTGCACCCTGGCTTCGAAAACAGTTTGAAAATTTTCTGTTCTTCAAAAGCCATCGAGTGTGCTGAGGTTTTTCGAGCGATTATTTACACTTATACTCAGGGGCGTGCAAAGAAATTTTGGGGCCTGACTTTTACGGAGACCCCTCCACATTGTTTATCTCTATATTTCGCCCCTCATTTTAAAAACATTGGTCCCCCTTCAGGCTCGGTCCCGGGCCAACAGGTGTCCCTTCTCCCCCCTGTGCACGCCCCTGCTTATATTTGTAGCTTTCATTATTACTTTTTAAATCAGCATTAGCTTAGATTAGAGCTGCAATTTCCTCAAAAGTATACTTCAGAAGTGATAATAGGCGTCAACAATTATGTGAATTTTCAAACACTTCTCTACTTTCAAAAATTGAAAAAGAAGGCCGTCATCTCGTGACTTATGACTCTTCACTAGCTTTTGGTTGATTTTAGAACGATAAAGATTTTTTCAAAGAAAGGATATGCTGGGCTGGAAGTCAACAGAAATTTTATTGGTCAGAAAAATATTGCTCGCTGTAAGCGGGGTTTGCTCGTTAAAAGCGAGTTCTGCTCCCATTGACATAATATTCTACCAACCAAATCTTTCCGATTTCATCGCGAAATCCAGGTTTTCATTTAATCAGGGATTGTTATAAGCGAGTTCGAGATGCATACTAAAAAAAAAAAACGCGCTGATGTGTGCCTCACATGACTTCCTTTTACTCCAATTCAATGTCATTTTCCTATTATTGGTAATTTTAATGTGATCCAATAGTTTACTCTCTAAATATCACCAACAGTGGCCAAATTGAAACCAGATTTAAAAATAAAAAAAGTAATATTAATAGTAAAAAAATCGCCAAATTTGTCGCCTAGTTGGCGACAAAAGACTGGCGATATATCGCCAAGTGTCCGCCAAATTGTAACACCACTTGAGTTTACATCGAAATTAAAAATGATTTCCCCCAAAAAAGGGCCAAAAGGCCCCCTTAAAAATACCCGAACGCACCCAAAAGGGGGGTGCACAACTAGACCCCACTAGGAGTCTACGTACCAAATTTTAACTTTCTCGGATATACTGTTCTTGAGTTATGCGACATACATCCGCACATACGCGCATACATACATACGTACATACAGACGTCACGAGAAAACTTGTTACTAACTCGGGAATCGTCAAAATGGATATTTCGCGTGTCTATACGTTCTTAGGCACTTATCAAAGCGTTGACTGCTTTATTGGGAATCAGATCCGATATCTTAAGGATTCGAGCTTAATACTTTACCATTGGGCCAGTAATATGGCTCGTGTTTTATTAAATTATAGCTTTATTTTGGTTTGAACAGGTTAAATACTTATTTTCGGCACTTCTTAAGGAACAAACAACAGCACGATATTTTTAAAGTAAATGTTTAAAGCCACAAAGTGACAGAGAAAGCCATCTCGAAGTAGTTATCTGCAGAAACTGACTAAAAAACAAGATCATTTCGGTTTTTTGATTTCATATTACCCAGTGGCGAGTTATAAGGGGCCCCTAATGTTTATTCAATTACCAACCCCCCTCTTTCCCCCGCCCTCTAAAAAAATAAATGGTACATGGTGGGAATTTTCTAACTTCGAATTTGATTTCAGCATGTGCTAAAAATACCCCAAAAACTTTCAAACTTCAGAGGCAATTCAGATGCAACAATATCATCGCATGCTCGTATAACTAATGCGTCCTCCCCAAGTTTTTAAATTATGTCACGTCAGTTTACGGGGTGCGATCGTTAATAACACGGTGTTCCGTAAATTTTTAGAAGATATTGATGGCTGAAAAATGTTTAAGGATTTTCTGTCTCTCATTCTGAAAGAACTAGTCGACAAGATGTTTTTTTTATTTGCCTGTGTCGGACCTGGTATATACAATGAAATAGGAATAATGGTAGATATTCTACAATTAAATTGCTCAAAAGCAGTTTAATAATGTTTCATTGTTTTTAACTCGGTTTAGTAAATTAGTAGTTACTTTTTTGATATATTTATATTTTTACATATTAGGGAAGAAGTTGTCAATCTTCCAGTACCGGAACGCCAATTGAATCCAAAATCGTAGTCGTGATCAATTTAATGCAAAAGAGTTTTTTTTTCCAGAATATCTATATATGTAACAGGCATCAACTATCGAAACATTATCTACTATCCTTTCAGTTTTCTGATATCTTCCTGTGTATAGGAAGGGTAATTTCATCCAAGCTGCACTTCCAAAATTACTACCTATGAAAGGTTTCTAATTGATACTAAATCCAGAACAAGCCATTATACTACGCTGCAAAAAAAAGAAAAAAAAAAGTATAACACAACACGGAAAGGCCGAATATAGCGACTATTAACAAGTCCCACGTGACGATCAGGCCATCATGGCCAATAGAACAACATTTCTTCTTCCGTCCAACTAAGTTTATTAATAGATAATTGCCATTTTGACCTCTTCCACACTTGGCGCAGAGGCACACAATGATTGCACCGTTACCAGGAAGATCATTCTATCATCTGGTAACAAAAAACACGGTAGCGATAGTTTCTTGATTCGATTAGTTTCTAGAACATTTACAAGGGTGGTTGACTTTATTTAATGAGTTACCACCCCTATACTCTTAGGACTCTGTCCTTAATTTAAAAGAACAGCTCCTCAAGGACTTTAGGTTTTGGAACTTTTTCCCTTTTCGAGTACATGCTGAATGATTCCTGACAAAAGAATTTTTTTTCTGCAGATTCTTTTTAGTTTTTCCCTCTACTTCAGCTCACACACTTCGGTCATGGTTTTAATACAAAAGAAAAAGAGCTTTCAAAATATTAGGACGATGAAACTTTTTTGGTTGTTTTTATGCCTTGACCACGTTTTGGTTTGTTAAACATTCTTTCTGTGCGGCATACTTGAGATTCGAAGCAGGCGCCATTTACAAAGGAGTGATTATTATGTATGTTGTTGAAAAATTTTAAAATATTCCTGCATTGAAACGATATACTTTAAATGCAGAAAAAGGAATTTATATCCATATTTTGCAACAACGTATTAAGGTAAAAAATATAAAAAGTTTATTTTCCTTTCTTTATAATTAAATTTCTAATAATGAATGTTGTAGAAATAATCGTTTAATATTAAAAATAAAATCTCCCTTTGTAGGAGCAGGGGATGTAATGATCAAAACTGCCAATTCTTTTCAGAATTTCAGAGGAAATAGTTTTTCAAGATTTTATTTTATTTAACCTTTTTTTTTTTTTTTTTGAGTAAATATTGAAAGTTTTTGAAGATGAACTATGGACATAACAAGATCAATGAGTTTTTTCTTCGAAAATTTCGAAAATAGATTTTAATTTTTTTACAATTACACAGAGCTAATAACTGATAAAAACCTTTTTGATGGACCGAAACAAATATTTGAGTGCATGAATATTCGAAATTAATTTCTTGAATCCGGAAATTGGTTTCAACAAATGCTCTGAATTTTTTCCAAGCAGAAACTTTCATGAAGTAGTTTTTTAAATGCAAAATATGAATTTTAGAAATTTGTCCCAGTATTTTTTTATTTTTTTTACTGTCTTCCCCTGCGTCTCAGCCCTACTTTAGTTTCAAATTTTTGGTACTTTGGTTACATAGTACACATTTACTTTCCAACTTTTTCTAATTAAAAATCTATTATTAGATAAAAACTACTTACTCAACAATGATTTCTTAAGAAGTTTTAGCTAAAACACAAGCAACACCAAGTCCCCCCCCCCCCCCGAAAAAAAAAAAAAGAAAAGATAGAGAAAAAAAATAAAGAAAAGAAGTGATGATGAAATGATGCTAAGTAATTAAATAAATAAATAACAATTTTGGGCCTGAAATCTGTTGTTTGATGAATAAATTTGTAAAATAAATCTAGTCCCTATACATAAATTTTCAAATAATCATACTAGAATTTTTCAAAATTTAGTGAGATGTTTCACAATTGCTCAAATATTGTCTAGTTTATGAATATTTTCAGTTTTTCTTCAACAAAACTTCAATAATAAATGGCGCGTGATGAACCACTTTGGTTTTGGTTTATGATTCAACCCCATTTTTTATGCAGAATACCATTTAAAGGACAGAAAAAATTCAATTTTGATGCACAGTGTAAACTGAATTTTGTATGGCAGCATAATTTCAGTGTCATTTCACGTCAACTGAAACAACAACGTGGTTTTCTGAAGTTAAAGCAATACCCTTGCATTTGATATTATTTTGACGGAAATTTATTGACATTTCTGGATTGAATCGCTGTTTTTAACAGACATGCATAGTTATGCCTATAATTTGAGACGAATAGGGACATTTCTGATTTTGATTTTTCACTTGAAAAATGTTGCTTTTTAAAACAGCAATCAATGTTTAAACTATAGTGATTTTTCATACTGATTTATTTTATGCATGATTGTTCATTGTTTCTGAGAATATGTGTGTAATATTTGTTGAGTGATTTTCTTCATCCAACAAATTTTTTATTTTTTAAAATTGAAAAGCTTTCCAGAAATCAGTGTGTCTCCTTTGATACAAAATTTTAAATAAGTTTACTTTATGCAAAATATTAAACAGTTTTAAACTTAAAAATAAGTATACACAGTAAAATTTAATAATTTAATCATAATTTGTAATAGTTATGAAACGTGTTTTACTAATTAGAAGAAATATAGCCGTTACAGAGGAGACATGGATATGTAACAGAGGGGACGCAACTGGAATGTCCTCTCTCTGTTACAGCTTAACATTGGATTTTCAATAAAATTTCACTTGCTGGCACTGTTCATAAGGGATTCAAGGAATGCATAAATGGGTAATAACATCTTGTTTAAACCCGTTTCCTCAGTGTTTGATCACATCAGGGTTCGTATACTCCTTACTAAAATTCATGAAATTTTACTACCATCTCTTTACAACCTCCTTATTTTTTATCCTGAAAATAAGTGGCTTTTAAGTTTTTCTTCTCTACCTTAAAGTTCAGATAATTCCGAGGACAGTGGAACAAATAAATCTATTTTACTCGTGGATATTTAAGCAGAAAAACTGACATTCTCATTCTACAGTGCTGGCAAAATTATTAGACTAAAGAGTCGTAACATACTGTACACTGATTATTACGTTATTTTAGCATAATTTAATGTTTGCAGGTAGCAGCACTGTCTGCTTTGTTTATGTTCTTTGTTTATCTACCTACCAGGAAAATAACCTCAATCATCTTAAACAGTTCACTAGTTCTTTTTATTAGTGTGTTCTATTATATTTAAAGTTAGTTTTAGGTAATTAGTGAGTATGTGAGTACATATAATAGTGAGTATAAACAATATTTTACCTCCTTTTTTAAAAAGTTAAGAAATGGTGTAAACTTGTGAAAAGTATGCAAAAAGGACTTAAAATGCTTATCAAGAACAAGGGAATGCATACTAAATATTAGATAATTATTTCACTGTTCGTTAATGTGTCTATAGTTATGTAATCAATAAAAAATTTGCTTTTAAAACAGTCTTAGTCTAATAATTTAGTCAGCACTGTAATAGCTTATTACACCTTTTTCATCATCAGGATTTTAATGCGACTTAGGGTCCAAGTATGCAAGTCTGTCTGCCCCAATCTGATTTTAAAAAAAAACATTGAATTTTGCTGCTGCTAAATTTTTAAAAGTTTAACCTACTGTTTGATCTATTTTTAATAAAAACTTTTGGAGATTAATCTCATCACTTTACAATAATAATCTTTGGTATTTTATGCAACTACATGATATTTAAGTCCTCTTACCTATGCATCGATTACTGTAATCACAATGGGGTTGTTTCCTCCAGTCAAAAGTACTACTTTTACTCACAGTAATTGATAGAATAAGAAAAAATAAATAAATGACATGGACCCAGAAATTACTTTCATTTTCCCAACAGTTATTTTTTAATTAATTTTTTTAAATGTCCGATTTTTCAAACAAGGCGGGGTCTTTATGACGTCACAAATGATGCGATTTGGCGCATCTTTCTACCACGTTTCCAAGTTATGATAATCAAGAAACGAATTAAATATTGCACTCTACGCTTGCTATCAACCATATCGTTGAGTACACGTGAGTAAAGATGCGAATAAAATATTTTTCTCCGTGAATGGCAACACTGAATGGCATTTCATCATTTGTGATGTCACAAGACAGAAACGTAAACAATGAAAGCGCACCGATTTAAGTATTTTTTTTTAAAATATTAAACTTAAACAAATTATTTAAAAAATGGTCAGATCCTCTGTTTTTAAGCATGCTCTTTCAGAAAAAAATACTTTTAAATTTTTGGAAACGACCCCATTCTTATTTTATTAAATTTCTCTTCAATTTGAACCGTGAAATCACGGCAAGTTTGGTACTTTAAACAAATTGTTAATTACGTTTTTTAAAAAAACTGCATTTCTTAGTTTTTGATTCCCTGTTGCTTTTTATATCATCTAACTGTAGAATGAACGCAGAAATAAACTGCTTTTGCTTTGGAAAGCAACTTTGAATGAATTAAAAATGTATTTTTTCTAGAATTTTATCGTCTTACTAATATTCTTCAAGATTTTGATCTACTTTGAAGATTAAATTATTTTTATGATTTTTTTCTAAAAGATCCCTACACTGTTATAACCAGGGGTTCCAGACGAATGAATATATTCCCCCTAAGGTGAAAGCATGGTGCCCAAGGGTGCCATACTGGCCAGGAAATAGAGCAGGGGTGCGAAAACAGCAGACAATCGCAGACAGGGATGCCAAACAGCAAGCAATCGCTAAATGTCTCGCTAGCGCATGCGCTTCCGGCATACATTACCATTCAACCACTTCAATATGACGGTCGAATGATAGGTTGCATCTATGCGTGGCCTTCTATGTCTTTCATTGAATGAAGTACACTATTGGATTAAATCTCAACTTTTATAGGATAATTCTTTAAAATAACAAGTAAGTACAGCTTTTGATCACTTTGCAGCTTTTAGGGCTTTCAAACATCGCTAAAAGTACGTTTACTGCTTTTCAGTTACCGTTAGTCCGTTACGGTACCGTAGTACCGTTAGTTGTTTAGTTTCAGTTTATCGTTACTGTCGTGAAATTTCCATCATTCAAAACGCTACTAAATATGTCTATCATTATTTTCTTGAGTACTCGATAAGCAACATTTAATCACCAAAATAATAACCGCAATAAGATTATCAATAATCAACAAGTGAGAACCCAAATAAAAAGGATTCTTGTGCTTCGTAGATTCCTACAAAACATCAAGTGCAAAAAATAAAAAAGAAATCTCTCTCCGTCTAGCTTTTTTTTTTTTTTTTTTTTTGCTTTTTCATTCAAGTGTTTGAATCATTTCTTGATAGCGGTTAATATTTCGATAGCGTTAGGAATTTCTTTAGGTTTTTAAACCGTCGAAATATTTCATGTGCATTTTATTTTACTGTTACTCTTGATTGAAATTTTGAACGTTCAAGAAACGATTTTGTTTTTCCGTAACTTTAATATCCCAGAATATTTTTGGCTCTTCATGTAAATAATTCATAAGTACCTCTACACTTTACTTTCGGTGCGTTTATTTCTCACAAATGATCATTAACTTAACTATGATTACTGGAATAATTACTCGTCTTTAACTTTAAATATATTTGTGACTTGTGACAACTCTTTGATACCAAGTAAAGTGGGTAGATATTTGTTGTTTTATTCATTTTTAATATTACTTTGTAAAAAAATAAATAAATAAATAAATAAAAAAAACTCATTAGTATACAGAATTTTTTTCACAAGTTTTAAACGGCCCGAGTGTTATTATAAATATAATTATTTATTTTATTACTTTTAAGAAAAGGATAAAAATTTCACAGGTCCGCAATGTTTTTCATCTGCTTTTTACCGACCCGTGAGTCAAAAGAGGTTGAGAAACACTGAGTTAGAGCACGATCAGATGAATTAAAGCAATTAGCACTTTTTAACTATGTCGAAAACTCTGAAATATGATCAAATGCTGTAATTACAAGTTTTAATCATTTCCAGTACTGAATTCATGCAATGTGAAAAATGTCCAAAACGTAGAATATCATGAATCAAAACAAAAATATTAAAAAAAAAAAAAAAAGAATTACACAACTGTATTCAAAAACGCACACAATCGGGGGAGGGGGGAGGAGGATCTACATTAAGGGTGCCTTTTCTCTCTCCGAAGGTTCATTCTTTTCACCCCGGCTGCCTATTTTTTAAAAGGTGCCTGTTTTTCACCCTAGTTAGAGGTGCCATTTCGGCAGGGCCGGACTGGACCCCTCAGAAGGGCGTAAACCTTGGAACTTCAGAGGGGCGCAAGATATTTCTGTACTTATTTACCCATTGTAGATGTATACGACAGGGTGCGAGGGTGAAAATATTTTCATGTGTCATTGCTCATTACAAAACTTCTTGCATAGGTGATCCCACGAGTGGGGCATTAAAATTGTTATTTGGGTGTTTTGGGGATTTTTTTTTTTTGGGGGGGGGGGGAGTTCTCGTTCTTGGAATTCTAATGTTTTGCCTGCGACCTTTTTTTTTAATTTTTTTTTTATGTTTTATTGACCTTAAGAGGGGGAATGGTCTTTATTAGGAGAGTAGTGCAGGGTTTCCATTTAAGTGATTTATGTGATACTCTAAAATTACGGTCCGAGGGTTACTCCCCCAGAAGAAATTTCGAAAAAATGATGTAAAATTCTGCATTTTGAAGCCTTTTAAGGGGAAATTGGAACTACAAAAATATCAGAAAAAAATAGACAAACAAAGCTTATAAAAGTTACTTAATCGTTAGAAAATTAAGATAATACACAGTAAAAATTGCTTTGGGGTCTACAAATCAATGATTGTAGTCGGCAGAGCGAGGGAGGAGAAAAAAAAATTGCTTATGTTTCTTGCTTACATCAACTTTCGGTGTGAGTAGTCTTTAATCACCTCTTCAACAGTGGTGCAACCAGAACTTTTTTTTTAGGGGGGAGCATATTAAAAAAAAAAAAGATTTAGATCTAATAGGGAAGAAAAGAAAGGGGGGTATGGGGGTTCTCCCCCGGAAAGTTTTTGAAACTTGTAGTTTTAAAACCGCAATTTAAGACTTTCTTTGCTGATGCTAGGGGGGGAAAAGTACAGGGGTCTCGGCGGAAATTCTAGAAATTGAAGTCTTAAAAACGCGATTATAAGCCATATTTGTTGACTTTTGGGTAAGGGATGGAGCTTCAGGGACTGTCAGGATCGATTTTTGAATAACGGAATTTTTCAAGAAATACTAAGCACTTCAGAATGCACTCAAAAGGACAAAATAACTTTTCTGGCATATTTTTTTGAGGGGAAAGTTTGGTTTGAAATGACTTGAGCTGCACTTTTCCTCGTTTGTGGAGTCATTTTCTTGGAATAATTGAAAACTACAGGAATACTTAAATAGTGTTCTTTCTGACCCAGATAAGTTATTTTGTCCCTTTGAGTGTGAAAAGTGCTTAGTATTTTTTTCTTTTTTTTTTTTTTTTTTTTTTTAAGAATTCTGTATTTTATTCTTTTATTCTGTAAATGTATTTCAGAGATAGAATAATGTTACTATCAGGAAATTTCACCTCTGTTTTCCATATAAATGCTTCATACCAAAAGGGAAAAAAAGCTATAACAATTAGAGCCATTTAAATATTAAAGGTTTGCAAAACTAATTCATATTTCACAACAGACAAAACACTCGTGATAAAGATCCGTATTTCTTTATTTAGCCCCGTTTTCGATTATTGACATACATAGATGAGGATAAAAAATCCAAAGAAAGCATTGATAGTGGATAAATATCATGCTTGCTCCAGAGAAACCTTGATTCAAAATTTTTATTATGATTACTATTAATATTGCTGTTGTAAGGCAACAAAATTTGTAACAATGGGTTTTGTATTTAAACATTTAATAGGGGAAATTACATGAAATTTGCTATTTTCCATCCTAACCGAAATAATAATTTTACTTCAGAATTTTAATTTTGCAGCGTTAAGTTGTACCTTAAAATGAAGCAAATCATTTAGTGAAATCCAGAAGTCTCTCCTATATATTTTCTTAAATTCAAATCTTAAAAACACGATTGAAGGACCATATCTTCTTATACTAGAGCCAGAAATTTTTCGAAATTAAAGCTCACAAAACTCAACTTTTAGCGATTTTTGAACTTGACCAATAAGCTGCAACTATTAAATATTTTTAATTCAAAGATTTCTTTAAAATAAATTAGGATTTCCCCCCGGACAGTATTATTTTGAAAATTGAAATCACTTTGTTTTCCCACTATACGTGTTCTTTCTTCCTCTTCAATAATAAAGAATAGTTTTTAAAAACATTTAGCTCAGCATTCCGGGGGGGGGGGAGGGAGCTGTGGGTCCCTCTTCTGGTTGAGCCACTGCCCTCCAACCAAAAATCTTTTAATCTCTACATAGTATAAAATGAAGTGTCCAAAAACGTCTGTTTGTTTGAACTCTCAAAACTCGAGAACTACCCGGCCGATTTTGCTGAAATTTTCACAATTTGTTCCTTTAAGTCCTGAGAAGGTTTGCAGACAAGTTCGAAAACAATTCGATGAATAGTTCTTTTTTTATTCCAATTTAGGGAAAATTTTCACATAAATTCCCGAATATGGGGGTGAAAAATTACTCGCAATTAGTAACATTATATATCGTTGGAAAGAGAAGAATTTTCCGCGTTCTACGCAATTTGTTCCAACGCTCTAACTTAATTGCGGCGGGAGTTATTTACGTTTTTAGCTTGAATTTGTTTAGGCTTAGCTGAAATTTAGGCACTATTGTCTTCATTAAATTTATCAATAAAAATTGAAGGAATTGTCCTACAGTTTTCTTTTTGACACCATTGAAAAGAGCTACCTTTTTTTTACTCCAGATCTAACTCGACCTATGGTCGGAAGTTTAACCCTCTATCTCCATTAGAAAAAAAGTTACAAGCGAATTAAATGAAGTTCAAAAATCTGTTCTCTATTCAAGTTTTTAACCATTTTATTTTGCGTTTCCACGGTAACGCTTTTTGAATCCATCATTTCCATCTTTCTCATTTTCAATTCTGAAACTTATTTTACTTTGTGTTTCCATGGTTACGCTTTTTAAATTCATCTTTCTCATTTAAATTTCTTAAAAGTATTTTAATATCTCTCGTCATTGTTTGGAGGGGAAATTTTGCATGATGATTTTTTTTCTTTTATTTATGCCTGATTGTTGAATATACGTCACTCGACACAATTTTTGTTTTCAAAATAGACCGGGCAAAGCCGGGCAACGCAGCTAGTAATTAAATATAAATTTTGCAAACGGAACCTGTAAAGCTTTTATGACATTTTTACTTCAACTGATTACATTTCATGGACTTTCCTGCTTTTTTTGAGCGAATTAAAATAGTATTGGTTCCCGATACACCACTGACAATATTAAATATCTTATTATAATAAAAGGAAAATATGATTTTTTCGGCTGTATAGTTATGTTTAAAAAACGTGATTAGCGTACCATAGTCTACAAGAAATTTTTCTTTAGGTCAAAATTATGACCACATCCAAAGCTAAAGTAACATGGCTAAACATAAGAACGTAATATTATGCTATCTGCAAGAAACGGAAAATCTATAAATAATTGTGAATAAATTTTACAAAATAAGTAAATGGACTGAAATCAATAATGAAGATTGTGGAATCAGGTAAGAGAAGATATGAATTAATAATATATGTACATAATGATTAAAATGGAAAAACGGACATTTCCCTCAAAAATGTAAAAGGTTATGAATATAAAGTTTGCAGGAATAATTTAATAAATTATCACACAGTGAAAAAAGTTGTCTCATTTCTTGACTTAACATAGTTCGTCAATAAATTTTTTATTGTAAATTGCAAGAAGTTTCTGTTGTCTCAAAATTCAAGATGGCAAAAACATCTTTCTAGAAAGGTCCTCTTCTTCTGGGGCAGACCCAAATCTACGTACCCGCAGACGCCGCAGTAGGGGGGGGGGGCACACCACAGAAAAACCTACGGTCCGAGTGACCAAAGAATATTTTTAAAAAATAAATAATAAATGTGTACTCAAATTTAAAAAGTTGAAAATATTTTCAACATTGTTATAAAAATTAGGATTAAAAGTTCCTCATAACTGCTCAAAACTTTAAACTAATAATAATTGCAAACAAATTTAAACAATTTAAACAAATGAACTCATAATTAAAGTAGAAATATTGAAGCAGTTAAAAACAAACAACAACCACTCGTTTAACAAAATAGTCATTCGAGGTGCGGGGGGGGGGGCTATCCAGTGGCCTGTTGGGGGCCCTGAAAATTTTTTTCAGGGGGGGGGGGCAGAATTTTTGGAGGCGAGGAGTGTTTTTTGAAGAAAAAAAGACTTTTTTGCCGCAATAACATAAATGTCGTGTAAAGTTACAAGAGTTACAATAAGGCTGTAGGGCAGTTTTAAAAGACTGAAGGGCGCAACTAAAAGCGCAATAGGGTGCCTTTGCTTAAAAAATTAAACGATTACAGGTACGGTGGGACGGAATGTTGGTCGTTAAGA
This sequence comes from Uloborus diversus, assembly GCF_026930045.1. NCBI lineage: Eukaryota > Metazoa > Arthropoda > Arachnida > Araneae > Uloboridae > Uloborus > Uloborus diversus. The sequence goes on from NW_026558981.1 coordinate 51,499, forward strand.
GAAGATTTAGAAAAAAAAAACTCTCTTCTCCGAAAACAATTTTTTTAATGTCTTAAAATGTCATTTTAAGTCTTTTCAAAATTCAAGATAGCAAAAACGGACCCTTCAAGAAACTTGTTGCGTACGACAGTGTATGAAAAATGGCATTAAAGACCTGAAAAACGGAGATCGGGAGGGGGGGGGGAGTTTTTCAAGGAAAAAAGCGGGGCTGCGGAGTCGAATAAAAAAAAATGACTACGGCTCTGATTCCGACTCCGGAAATTTTAGAACCTTCGACTTCTACTCCCTTTACCCCAAAGAGAGTTCGACTCCGACTCTTGAAATCTTAAACCTTCGACTCCCGAATCCGACTCCTTCACCCCAAAATCAGACCGACTCCGGCTCTTCGACTCTGACTCCGCAACCATGGAAAAAAGACATTTTTGTCGAGTTGTCGAGATTACGTAAATTGAAAAGACTGAGGGCGCATCTAAAAACGCAACAGGGCCCTTACAGACTAACTAACAATTGCAGGAATTGGATGTTTGTCTTGATTCTAGATTTAAAGAGCTCTCTTTTCTGAAAATGTTTTTTTTTTTTTTTAATTTCTTAAATTGTCTTTTTAAAAGATTTTAAAATTCACGATCGCAAAAACGGGCCTTTCAAAAACTATTCTTCTAAAGACCTGAAAAAAGAGGGGGGGGGGGGGGTCACAGTATGGCTGCTGGGCGCTTTAATATGACGACAGAAGGGCGCACCTGTGCGTTAAAACAACAACTATTAAAGGTATGGGGTGTTTGTCTGTGTAAGAAAAAAAAAATCTGCAGGGCTCTTTAGAAGGCAAAAGGGCGCTACAGGATGTTGCTTTCTGCCAAATAAAGATGAGTCACCTCTAGATGCTTGTTAATTGTGTTAATGCAATCGGAGGTAAGATAGCAAGAAAATTGATGATTGAAATTGCAGTAGAAAATATTGCGGTCCTGATACACTGTTACAAAGACTAGCTATACAATTTTTATTTCGGAGAAAAAGGGAGGCAAAATCTAAATTACTATTAAAAATGGTAGCGTAATATACAACTGATAATTACTTTTCAGGAAGCACTCAAGAAAAAAGCTGAATAATCTTCCATGTCTATCCGCTCTCCTCCCTCCTAATCGCCGCTATTAAATTTCCACCAGAATTTCGCTGGTGATTCTGGGTATCGAGTAAGCTATCAGCGGTTCCTAGAATTTATGATTTACTTGTCAAGACCCCTGTTCCAAGGATTTTGACCCCCAAATTACCTTCAAAATCGCACCAGTGAGCAGTGACAATGATTGAGAAGAAAGGAACAAATTTTGAAAAGAAAGGCAAAATAATTCCAGGTTCCTCAGTGATAAAAGACTTATATTACCGTAAAACTTTTGTACTTAACAATTTCGAGGTGTCAGGAAAAGAGAGAAGAAAAATCATCAGTTAAAGGGGAAAAAATATTTTTTTAGTAACAAAAAGAAAGGGGGCGGATAATTTATTTTTGTAAAGAATATTTTTGAACAAAACAAAAAAAAAAAATATTTTTCTGGCGTAGGGGCGCATCGGCCATGTGGCCGGTTGCCCGGCGGGCCAGTCCGGGCCTGCATTTCGGCTCCGTATTGGGTGCCGCTGGTGAACAAGCGTTTCACCCCTGAAAGGTGCCGAATGCAACTTGTAGTTTTAACAGTGTATCATTTGGCCTGAATTTTCCCTAGTTCTATCTCGTGTAAGTGAAAATTTATTTATAAACTTGCCAAACTTGAACATGAGCTTCGCCAAAAATTTATTATCCCCCCTCCCCTTAACGTTGATGTCATATCTCCTCAAATGTTATAGAGCACCCTTTCCCCCTCTAAAAATGTCCTCCCTCAAAGTTTTAATGGTGCAACTTACACCAATGCGCCCCCCTCTACTGGTGGTCACCCCTGATAATGATACAACATGTGTTAAGATGTCATATATCATAACAACTCTGTTACCTACTCCAACTTCAAACAACAGAAATCATTTTCGACTTTGATATGTTGTTGTAATGCAGTACAAATTCGTAAGCTGTCCCCTCTGTTACATCTCATGTCCCCTCTGTTACACTCTCGTTTTCACATTTATATAAAATAAGGTTATGATTAAAACATTCCTATGAACGATATTATTACCTTGAAATATTCTAATTTAGGAAAAAAATACCAAGTTTTTTTAAACAACTCCAATTCAGACTTTTACATAAACTACAGTGCTTGTCAAATTGTGTTGACATTTTCTGTCCCCTCTGTTACATACCCATTTAATTTAATTACGGAAATTAAATGAGGATAGATTTTCAATTTTAGGTCAATTTATCAAGCCGTTGTTCTAAAATAACAGATTTATCTGTATTTTTTGTCTTAGAAAATGTTATGTATTTTTTTTGAAGCAAAATCTGTATCTGATGTCCTTTCTGTTACGCTTGGAACTCACTTTCAATATTAACTGTCTTAGTAGGAATCGAAACGTTTGCCATTGCGCAATTAGTCAAAAGAAAATATTCTATTTTTCACCGAAGTCGTTGCCATGTAAATGTTGCTATTCATCGACGAATGTCTACATGTACCAGGTTTTGGTCTTCTACAGTAAAATACATGCAAAAAATGAAAGTAAAAATTCAGTTCAGGAGTTCCCCGATGGGAGGTCACTGGAAGTCACTGTGACCTTCCAAAAATGTCCTTATTCGGCAAATTTTGTCTGAAGATTCCCCAAAATGATTATCATTTGGCGAAATTTGGAATTTCATTTTGCAAAATTGAGAACCCCCCCCCCCCCCCCCCCCCGATACAGTTCAACTCTCCCACACATGACGGTAGAATCATTATGTATTTTAATGTTGTTCTTGCAATACACTCTTATTTGGTTTTAAAAAAATGGTATTCAAGGACTTCAATTTTTGAAGAAGAAAACATTCTACGAAGAATCGCTTGAAAGTTAAAAAGTAGTTTCAAAAAAGGATCTGAGGAGTTTAGACAAAGAAAAACAGTTTTAAGTTTTCATCCATTTGGATATTTCTACATCATAAAATTGGGAATCATTGCCCCACACGGCTTCACATTTACGTCTCGGATTATGTGAGGGACAAAAATCACTTCGCGTAACCCTCATAAAAGCCCCATTTGAAAGAACCACTCAGGAAGTCTGCAGGGTATTTGCCATCGATTCACCAATTGAAGACAAACTCAAAAGACAGACACATGCACTTTTAGGATACTAGATACAAGATTTTCCCATTTACAATTTCCATCTAATCCAAGTCATAAAATTCCGGAGTTGAAATAATGCAACCTAAAATTTTTACTGACTTTGAACCGAAGTGAAAGTGCATAGGCATATAAATTCGGAATAAATTCGATGTTTGAAGTAAGTCAAGTATCTACCAATCAATCTCATGCTTTTAGTTCTAAAGTGCACGAATGTGAATTAAATTAATTTCTGGGGAGAAAAGGCTACTACTTAAGATTCATTCATTAATTTCATTAACCTTTATGCTTTCACGATAGTTTTCAACTTTAATTGTTTATAACAAAAAAGATGGGGGTGGAATCTGAAAGTTTTCCATACGTCCAAAACTGGCCTGATAGTTTTAACTTCGACGACCAAGAACTTTACAAAATCTTTTCTTTTGAAACAGAAGAAATACGATTGATTATTGCTTTAACTTTAACGATCACGCATAAATGATTTTTCCTGAGTAATGTTTGGTTGGAACGAGTATTTGCATGGAGATATTTTTGCATTTTTAGGACAAAATATTTCACTAGCACTAAATTAATTTTCATAACGAAAAACAAGATTTCTACATGATAATTTTCTGAATTATTTACATCTTCAGAATAAAATAAATTAATAAACAAATAGATGAATTATTGAAATAGTACAAAATAAATAAATACTTAAACAAATGAAAAACAAAGTAAAATAAATTTTTAAAAAGCATAGAAAACAGATTTTGAAGATATTTATTGTTGTCAGGTTTATTTGGTTAGCTGACTACTTAATCTCCACTTATCTTCATTTTTTTTCTCTTCTCAACACAATCCCTTTTTATAATTTATAACGGGGTTGTTTTCGAAAGTTTAAAAGTATTTGTTTCTGAAAGAGCATGCGTAAAAACATAGGATTTGACCCTTTTTTAAATATTTTGACAAATTCAGTATTTTTTTAAACAATTTTTTTAATCGGTACGCAGATTGAAATCCATTTTTTTACGCTTCTGCACATGACATGACAAGTGATGAAATGCCATTCACGGATGCCATTAGCGCACAGCGCTAATAATCATATACTGGCAACTCGATTGACAGCAAAGCGTAAACATTTAGCGCGGTAATGGAGTAGCACGCCAAAGTACATCACTTGTGACGTCATAAAGACCACGCCTTATTTCAAAAATGAAACATTTAAAAAAGGAAAATAAAAAACAACTATTGGGAAAATGAAAGTTTTTACTGGCTCCATGTTATTATTATTATTGTTTTTTTTTTTTTTTTTTTGCTTATTCTATCAATTTCAGAGATTAAAACTAGTAATTTTGTTTGTAGGAAACAACCCCATTCATAAAGATAAGCCGCATTTCTCTCTCTTTCTCTTTTTTTAAAGAAAATGAAATGTGCAAATACAAGAATGCTTTCTGGTCTGTGACAATACAAAAACTATTTTCCCGTCTTATATATTCCGTAGACATGTCAGGACCTAAAGATAACAAACTAAAAACATAGTCTCAAAAGACACAAATTGTCTTCTCACGAGCCAAAAAAGTAACCCTTGAAAAGACCAAAAAAATTTAACCTTGTATGAAAATCGTCTCCACTTATCGATGAAGTGAAATGAAAACAATTAGAAGAGTCTTCAACGAAGATTTTTCTTTCGGAACTGCGCAATTTCAATATACATAAGGAAGTTCCTCAGTAAAAGACTGTCTAATAAGTAGGTCAAGGGTTTTGGATTAAAAGATGGTATTTAAATTCACATTCGTTTAGTACAGATTCTTCGAAAATAAGTGATAACATCTCTCACATTATCTGTGTTTTTTTCCTCATGACTAACATTCCAAAAGCACTGGCATTGGAATTTTGTCTAGATACGGATTAATTTATGACTTAAAGATGAGTGAGAAATGTGTCCAAATTCTAAATTTCCTTCAATAACATTAGAAAAAAAAAGTAAAGTTATTTATACTTGCATAGTTCTCTGAATTTAGGTGAAAACTAACATTTCAGTTTCCTACTTCAAATAGGTAGATATAAAATGTATAAAAAACCCAAACCCAACGGCACGGCAGCCCATGGGGATCAAGGCCTACTATTCCCATCTGAGTCTTCCTGACCAAGGGACTCTGGGGTGCTAGGCAGCTGTTTCGGTTAGGTGGTCAACCTAACACGGAACCCCCAGGGTTTAGTTCCCAAACACTCTTGGTACTCATTTTATCGACCCACTGAAGGGATAAACGGATGATAAAAAATGTATCGATCATCAAAATGTGCCATCGAAATAAAGGTGAATGATTGAGAAACACTATTACCAGTCATCAACATATAGTCTCCCTTCGTGCTCTTACTAAATTATCACTCTGTTCATTTTAAAGCATTCGAATAATCATTTTTTTATTTAGTAATAATGATTTTCAAAAGTACAAGGTGTCCGAAAAGTCCTTGACACATTAAAAAAAATCACAGAAAAGCAATAAATTGTATGAACATGCAGTTTGCCCCATAATACTTTGCAAATTCAAGAGTTTTTTTTTTCTTTTTTTTTATAACACCATAAAAAAATTGTAACAATAAAAGATCTAGTGCTGCACTCTCACTGTAAGGAAACGAAATGCGTTTCGTACTTTGTATTTTACACAAAAAAGGTTGACATTGTTGTGCATAGTTAAGCATTTAATAATTCTGAAGTTACTGTTTGTAAGTTATTTTTGAGGTTGTTGAAAGTTTTATTTATATATTGCTATAATAGCAATGTATCAAGAGAAAAAATAAAGAAATATGAAAAATATCTAAACGGCAGTAGTATTTATTATTAAATATTTAGAACTAAATATTTATTATTATATTTTTGTATGATGTCATAAAAAAAAACTCTTGAACTTGTCAAGTATTATGGCGCAAACTGCATATTCATACGACAATTTATTGCTTTTCTATGATTTTTGTAAATGTATCAAGGACTTTTCGGACACCCTGTATTATAGATCTTTCCATCCATGCTTTGAGTCAGGAAGAAAAATTTGACCTGTTTGCATAGAATTTTGTATTTAAAAAACTTTTTGCATTTGATGAAGCCAACTCAAAACGATTTTCATAAAGCTCAGTCCTAAATAATAATGAGAAAAAAAAAACGAAATTAAAAGTTTTTAACAGTTAAGAAACAATCGTAAAGGGAAGTAACAATATTTTTAATAGTAAAAGGTTTGTCTCTTATGACATCATAGCCAAGGGCGGAAACAGACTAGAATTTTAGGGGGAGGGGGGAGGTATGCTGAAAAATAGATTTGTTTACGAAAAACTTCTGAAACAGTTTGAATGTCGATTGAGCAAAATCAGCAAAGAATAAGGCGCCTAGTAGGGTATAAACTTTATTAATTAATTTCAGAAACAATGGAAAGACATTTTATTCATTAATTATTTAAACACAACGCGTAATAATATGTTTTCATGAAATTCCATGAAACTTGTATGCAATTATTAAATTATGATCACACACGTTAATGATGCATGGATAAAACTGTCGACGGTTTAGGGGGGAGGGGAGTCATGGCCCCATGACCCTCCTCTAGTATCCACCCTTGATCATATCTAATTTTATAAAGGAAAATCGACAAAAATAAAAAAGAAAAAACATCACAATCACAACGAAAAACACACATGATAAACATTCAATAACAAAGTACTTTTTTCAAATTTCTTTATGAATAATTATATTCACAGTGAGCCCTTAAGAGCCATTATTTTAAAATTCAGACAAAAAACGGAAATTTTGGCAGTGACCATTTTTGATTTTCCTAATTTTTTTATACGTCAAAGTAGGTCATAAGAAGTGAACATTCTGAAATTTTTAGCCTTCCAAAAATTTTCTTTCGCTTGTTAAAAAATCCCAAAGTTTGAGGGTTTGCAGCGCTTTTTTAGAAAAATTCTGTAAGTCGCAATTCAGTGCGCTATAGCTCTTTACAGAAACACCACCACACGGTTATATTTATATTTATTGGTTGTACTGTATCTAGTGATGATGACTTCATAGTTATTTTGGTTGAGGGTTGTTGCTTTCTTCAGATAAGGTGTCGCAAAGTATGGATTTTATCCGTTTTCGCGCAAGTTTAGCCTGCGTTATTTCCCCCAAAAAAGCCACTCCCGGAAAAAAATGTGACATATACTGAAAGTTTATACTACGAAGAGAGTGAATAGCACAAAATTTGTTTGAGGTTTAATTTTTTTTAGGAGAAAAATGCCCTGATATTTTTCAAATTTTCAAAAATTGTGCTTTTTTGATCGCAATTAACTCAAAACAGCATCACTAGGAAAAAAAACCTTTTATATATTATGGTACCTGGCTATGTGTAAAACATCATGAAAACGAAAACAGCATGGGATCTCTTCTTGTTTTTTAGAAAATAATTTTTTTTGTAGCTCATTTTATGCGTTTACTCGTGCGTAAAGCGTGTGTCCAGTACGCAGATTAGATCTGCTAAAACTTAAAGGATGTAGTAAGAATGTATACATGTATATATAAAGAAAGAGAAAAAGACTAGCACTACTTTATTTTTCTGATTTTTACAAATTGATGGTATTTTAATTGCAGGTAAATCAGAAAACGATAAATCGATATCATATATATATATATATATATATATATATATATATATATATATATATATATATATATATATATATATATATATATATTATATATATATATATATATATATATATATATATATATATATATATATATATTGATTTATCGTTTTATCGTATCAATCCCAAAATAATTCTTTCTTATTTATTTATTTATGTCCATAGCAATGGAAGAAATTTCATGAACAATATCTGCTTCACTTTCCTCTAAATGTCTATTTTTTTATGTTATCTTCAAATACCTCTGAAAGGCTGTCGGTTCTTGATTAATCAGTATTATTTCCTTTTTTCTTTGCTTTGTATATCGGCTAAAAGCAGCTTGAATTTGACTTTTTGTCAGATATTGTTCGGTTGGAAAATTTTTATGTCTTCAACCATCTCTATTCTCATTGTATGTTCTACTTGGTCGGGCGTCTGATTTCTCACGGTTTTCTCACCATAAAAAAATTTTCCTTAAAGAAACTCTCTTTGTTTCATTGAAAATCGTGTACTTTTACGAGTTGGGAGAGCCCACCCCTCACATGAGATTGACAAAATTTTTTCTTCTTTGTTTTCTCCTTGTTGACTGGTAGATGCCTGACCAAGATCATAAGAAACATAACTCTGAACAGGTATTTGAAGATGACATAGAAAATAGACATTTAGAGGAAAGTGAAACAGTTATTATTCATGAAATTTCTTCCACTGCTATGGACATAAATAAAAAAGAATAATTTTTGATTGATACGATAAATCAATATATATATATATATATATATATATATATATATATATATATATATATATATATATATATATATATATATATATACAAATATGATATCGATTTATCGTTTTCTGATGTACCTGCAATTAAAATACCATCAATTTGTAAAAATCAGAAAAATAAAGTATTGCTAGTCTTTTTCTCTTTCTCTATTCAACCATATATACATTCCTACTACATACTTTAATTTCAGAAACAATGGAAAGACATTTTATTCATTAATTATTTAAACACAACGCGTAATAATATGTTTTCATGAAATTCCATGAAACTTGTATGCAATTATTAAATTATGATCACACACGTTAATGATGCATGGATAAAACTGTCGACGGTTTAGGGGGGAGGGGAGTCATGGTCCCATGACCCTCCTCTAGTATCCACCCTTGATCATAGCTAATTTTATGAAGGAAAATCGACAAAAATAAAAAAGAAAAAACACCACAATCACAACGAAAAACACACATGATAAACATTCAATAACAAAGTACTTTTTTCAAATTTCTTTATGAATAATTATATTCACAGTGAGCCCTTATTTTGAAATTCTAAATCTAAGATCTAATCTGCATACTAGACACACGTTTTACGCAGGAAAAAACGCATAAAATTAGCTACAAAAAAATTATTTTCTAGAAAACAAGAAGAGATCCCATACTGTTTTCTTTTTCATGATGTTTTACACATATCCAGGTATCATAATATATAAAAGGTTTTTTTCCTAGTGATGCTGTTTTGAGTTAATTGTGATCAAAAAGCACAATTTTTGAAAATTTGAAAAATATCAGGGCATTTTTCTCCTAAAAAAAATTAAACCTCAAACAAATTTTGTGCTATTTACTCTCTTCATAGTATAAACTTTCAGTATATGTTAAATTTTTTTCGGGGAATGGCTTTTGGGGGGAAATAACGCAGGTTAAACTTGCGCGAAAACGGATAAAATCCATACTTTGCGACCCCTTATCTGAAGAAAGCAACAACCCCCAACCAAAATAATTATGAAGTCATCATCACTAGATACAGTACAACCAATAAATATAAACATAACCGTGGGATGGTGTTTCTGTAAAGAGCTAAAGCGCAATGAAATGAGACTTTTAGAATTTTTCTAAAAAAGCGCTGCAAAACCTCAAATTTTGGAAATTTTTAACGAGCGAAAAAAAATTTTTGGAAGGCTAAAAATTTCAGAATGTTCACTTCTCATGACTTACTTTGACATATAAAAAAATTAGAAAAATCAAAAATGGTCACTGCCACACCTTGTCTGAACTTCAAAATAATGGCTCTTAAGCTTATACAGTGTAATAAACATGTTCCTCACTATGCGAAATTCACCTTTCAAAATGTTCATTCATTCAGTTTAATCATCGTTCCCACTGACAGCTCAGCTGACGTTGGGGCACAAATTACGGTGCGGAATTTAATCGGTAGTGGAAGTTTGAGTTGCGTATGATGATATAGAAACACGATAAGATTAATAAACCTGATGACAGATTTGTTGGCATCACGTGGAGGGGGGGGGGGGGAGCAATCTGATCAAAAAGCAGTGACGTTGTAGCCTTGAGCACAATTGTCAGTGAGCCAAATGCGGTGGTATATTCTATGAACTGGAATATGTGACATTTTTTGGATTTGGAGGATAGAAAATTTGTAGAAAAATTGCAGAGGGAATTATCATAAAATGGAGCATTTTCCTCGTTGTCAAAATGTTCTGCCAAACTATAGTTGAGGCAAACCTAACCTGGGAGCATTGTGGAGGCTACGCAGATCCTAATTACAGAATCATGACGCTTCCATGTTGGATTTGCTCCAACTAAGTAAATATCTGTTTCTCAAAAATTGCCAAAATCAATATTGTTGAAATTTTAAATTCATTGTTAAATTTTTAAACAAAACTGGTCATTGAAAAAGACAAACAGTTCCATCAAAATGAAAAAGAAAAAAAAATCTACCAAATAGTTGAATAAGGCCATAAAAATGTAATATAATCCAACACATAATTACAATAATAATCATGATACCAATACCACTAACTTTCGCAAAAAGTCTCATTAAAATTTGAAATTAAAGCATGAGGAGCAAAAAGAATAACAACTGTTTCAGCAACGGGATTTTTTTCGCCAATTTGAGATGTTATATATATTATGTTATTCCCCCTAAACGTCTGGATTTGTTAAAGCAGTTCTTAATTACAGCGTAGGAGTCTCTAATATGAACATTTTTCTTGATGCAGTGATACAAATACGATGCACTGACTAAACATCGGAAAAAATATTTTCGTTTTCCAGAATAGACCTACAAGAAAATTTAACTCCAACTTCCGATTTTAGAAGCAAGTTGAAAAATATAATACTGCCAGCTAGTTTGGCACGATTCCAGTTACAGACAACCAGTGCCTTTGAAGCGAATGAAACGTCGCTGAGAATTGACTTTTTAATTAATATATCCGCTTATTTAAGTCGTAGAAAAACTAAAACTGCCTAAACATGATGTCCAAAAAATTATGAATCTATCGATACCTGGATCAATTCTCAATTCTCTGGCGTTCGGAAGAAGTTAGTGACATAAAGAGATTGATAGATAGATACAAAGATATATTTATTTTTAATAGTGTAGCTGCTAGTACATGGTTCGTGATCTAAAAAGCATTAACTAATGCTTCCGAATGTAAAAACAATTGTCTAAATTTATTTAGAAATAACATCCCAACAAAATATGCATTTTTAAAACCATTTTTTTTTTCAGCAGTATTTAGAAAACTATGATTTATTTTTACACAAAAAAGATCTTTGTCCGAAAAACAACATTAGCAAATATTTTTAAATCAAACTATGCTGATTTATTGACCTTTTAAATTTGTAGAACTTCATAAAATGTGTTTAGATTTTATTTTTGTCTCAATGAAAATCTTCAATTTTAGAAGTAGTTTTCTTCCGATCTTTATATTCAAGAAACTCAACGTCTAAATTAATAAATCCAGTGGAAAGAATTTTTTTGTTGGAAAACACTCAAATTAACGCTTGACAAACCGCCTCTTCAAACACTTGAGAAAAACAACTTAGCAATCCACTTAACCGCCTTCGTTTTTGCTCAAGTTCTTTCACAGTTGATTTGAGCAAAGTTTTATTTCAATTATTTATTGGGAAATTCTATAAAATAGGAAATCGATTTTGATTTTCCGTAAGTAAAATTTCTTCTGGCATGCTTCCGAAAAGTACAATTATGTAGCATTAGTTTTGAGGGAATACAGTGAAACCCTTGGTGATTCATCAGTTAAGATCTCAGTTAATTTAACTATAAATCAGTTAGATCAACTTAGACAGCAGTCAAAAAAAAGTTAATAAAAACCAAACTGCATAAATAAGTGAAATTAGAAAAAATCTATCCAAATGTAAAACAAAATTTAGTTGCCCCCCCCCCAAAAAAAAAAAAACCAAACAATTTACATACTTGGTTAGCTTAGGAATATGCAGTTACCTCAAAAGCAAAAGCAATATTTTGTATCTTACGTCCATTTAGAGTATAGATTAATGGCAACCTTATAAAAGTATATTTTCAATTATAAAAGTGTTAGTAAATATTAGTCCATTAATAAAGTTGCTAAAAGTAAACTAATAATGATAATAATAGCAGTAATAATAACTCAGTTGTTGATTAATACAGGTGGTTAAATCAATTCTGAAATTTTCTCTTAAAATTAAAAACAACATGAAATATTGATACTAAAGGTATTACATCTGCGATCATAAAATATTAGTTTCAGTTTTTGGGGAGGGGGGGTTGAAAACAGTTTGTATCAAGCGAAAATGCACAAAAACTCCTGATTGAAATTTCTAATTTGTCAGAAATGTATTAATAAAGGGGGTTAAAGCTGCATAGGCTTATGGACTTGATCTATCTTGCAACTATAGATGATACGGAATAAATCAGCAACAACACCAACGAACAAATACACTTTCAACAACGAATACAGTGCAAGTTTGGAATACTTGCGAGTTAATATTTCTTAAGTTCTGAGTATTTTACAAGAATTTCACTTTCGGACACTTATCTTCAAAGCTTCTGTTAAGTAATAACACTGGCTATTTAAATGCAAACGATATTCATAGAAGATACAATGGCATTTGCATGGTAAGGGAAAGCTCGAACCTCCCAGTAAATTTCAAAACAGGACAAAGAAATTCAATTCATGGGAGAGACCCAAATTGAAGACAAGGATTATCCACTTTATTATTCAGAGGCCTACACCATAATCTCAACGCTTGCGGAAACAGTTAATCAATCATTGCTCAAGCGTAAAGCAAATACAAAGCTCCTTTTGATGTAAGGGGATTAAAATTCGAAACTTTATTTATAGAATTATGTGCTAAAGAGTGTGATGTGGCGTCTGAGTTTAATGTGTCATAATTACAGCGTCGCAAAATGGGATCCATTCTTTCATACATGTTTTAATCGTTTTGTTCCATTTTGCTGGTGGCTATTCTTTGGAGCCATTGGACTTATCCTGGTAAAGTTGGGATTATGCTAGATAATAAAATTTGGATTTAATGTTTAAAAAATAATTTATTTTATGGTGGAGAGCAAAGTGATAATATTGCATCAATTTATTTACAAAAGTGGTGATTGATAATGTCCAAGACTGGTCATTAATCATTTTTCGATAAGAATACATCAGAAAGTCAAAACTGCGTTGGCCGTAAAGTAAAAATTTTAAGAAGAAATTTACCTTTGCGGGAATTACAAATAAAATTTTCTTGAATGTATCGAAAATTTTATAAATTTTCAACTATATTTCATAAAATACTTTTAGAACAAGTAAAGTATTAGACAAAAGAAGGGTGGTGAATAAATGAGCAAAAGTTCGCTACCGTCAACCGGCTAGGTTTTGCCACACCCGAGGTGAATTTGCCAACTTATCAAGTGTTGGTTGTATCGTTTCTGATGCTTGACAACTTTCTTTTTAGGTTTGTATAGAAGAAAAACTGCATTGAACGAAATATTTCTCCCTTACGTTTACGAAGAATTGCACCATTTGGCGACCTCAATCACGTGCTTGGATTGGACAAGAACAAATTGGTGCCAAGCATACGGCAAATGCGAATCTGATTGGTTAACTTTTTTTTTTTCGCAAGAGAAAGTCCCAAAAAGTGGCCAAGCGACGAACCTTCTGGAAACCTTTTTGTTTACTTTCGGTCTATGTTTTCCGTGAACGGAGTTTAGAGTTACACTTTGACATTTTTATTTCAATTCATCTGTTTTCAATCGAAAACAGGATTGAAAATTGCATAGAAATGGAAAACATAAATCATACGTCTGAAGATTAACACATTTGCTTGCTTTGAGCTATTATGGTTTGTTGTTTGCATTTGAGATAGTCATTATGAAAAATAACATTTGAAAATTTTGTATTTTATCGATTTCTTTTTTTTTTTTTCTTTTTTCAGACGAGTTTGAAATTTAGACTAAGTTCCTTCTTGTCATACTAGATCTGTTGATTGTAGTAATTTCTATTAATAAGGCATATGTTTCTTAAAAATGTAAAATGTTGGAATTATTTTAAAAAAAAATGTTTAACGCATATAATCTCGAGAGCACCTGTAGGACATTGCAAATTCAAAATTATAAAATTACACAGGAATCCACTTTGCAACCTTGAAGGACTTCGAAATATTATTTTAAAAGCCAAAAGTTTAAAAGAAAAATACATAGTCTTTTTAGGAATTTCAAATAAAAAATAATCAAAAGTTAAATATTTGGCGTTGTAAGCTCTAAAACTTTTGTTTAAAAATAAAATTTTTAAAAAATGCGAGAAAGTGAAATGCTTCAACAAATGAAGTCTACAAGAACGAACTACAAACGCACTTTTTCTTTCTCTTTAAACTAACAATTAATCAACAGACAGTGTAGGCGAATTCTCGTAAAAAGCGGCAGACGCAAAGCATTTCTATTTTCTTTCCATTTTATTGACCTTAGTGAGAGAAAGCCAAACCCATCAAGCATTTATTTCCTTCTTTTCTCATCATTTTTTTTTTTTTTGTTTCTATGTTTTTACTTTCGAATTTAGATCAAAATTTTACCAATAATGAAGTTGAAAGTCTGGATCTCTGTTACGCGCATAGCGCCTAGACCGTTCAGCCGATTTGCATGAAATTTGGCACAAAATTAGTTCGTAGCATGGGGGTGTGCGAGCACCTCGAAGCGATTTTTCGAAAATTCGATTTTGTTCTTTTCCTATTCCAATTTTAAGAACATTTTTATCCAGCAAATTATTATAACATGGACGAGTAAGTCACCATAACATGAACGAGCAAATCACCATAACGTGGACAAGCAAATTAACATAGTGTGGACGAGCAAACTACCATACGCGATCATGGGTGAGCAATTAACCTATCAAATTGGCGAGAATTTCATCATCCATTATTTGTAAATGTACAGGCGAACCAAATGACCTTTTAATTTTCTACTACGGGGAAAGTCGTGCGGGTAGCGCGCTAGTAAAAAAATAAATACAGTCGAGCCCGCTTATTGGAATATCGGTTAAAAGAATATCCCACTTAATATAATACATTTTCAATGTACCAAACCAATGTAATGTGCTATTTTGATCCCGGTTAATGGAATATCCCGCTTATTGGAATATTTTTTGCGCCAAAATGGCTATTCCATTAAGCGGGTTTGACTGTACGTTTAAAAAAAAAATAAAAGCGCAATATTGGTCGGGGGGAAAAAACAAAAACACTGAAAATATTTTATTTCAAATGGAAAGAATTAGCACACATAAATATCTAACAAGAGTTCTCTCTCAGTAAGATCGCTATGTTTGCGCACTAGCTACTATCCCGATAGCAGAAACAGCGCTACGTTGAGACGAGCGCCGCAGATTATTGAGAAAGTCTGCAGACTATTTCATAGTAGGATAGAAAAAAAACCCTTTTTTTAAAGAAAGAAAATCTTTATTTTCAGCGAACGAAAATATGTAACGTATATATTCAGGGATACAATCCACAGTTAGCATGAAATTGTAGTTTTTAGGTTTCGCAATTTAATTTTAAGTATTTCTTGGAGCCAATTTAGATTTTACGGTTAATCTAATGTCGGATTACCCTACTCACTATTTTTGATACTGTAATTTACGTCGCAGACTGCTGAAGAAAATTCTGCTGCCGGGGTTACGATATTAGTTGCAGTATTCTTTCAAATTTTATATTTTACAAGATTCTTTATACCTTTCAACCTTTGGAGCGGAAGGTAAGTAGTAGTAGAGCGCAAACATAACGACAAAAAATGATGCTTAAATATTGATTTATGTAGAAAGAAATGAGAAACAAAATAGGCATAAAAAACGTAAAACACACAATGACACTGATGCATATGACGCAATACATATGGGTCACTCTCCAGAAAATGTAACTTTTGAAGGAAAATATTTTTAAATTTCGAAACCGTTTGTTTTTTTGAGCAACCACGATTGCTTATTGTTCTCATTTGACTGTTTTTGACGTTCCTTTGATTTTTCCCTCCGCCACCCTCCGCACCATCACCGTCGACAGGCTCCTCACGATGCTGCTCCTATAGCGAAAGCCGTCTCCAGGTTGCATCCATGTCCTACACACGCGCATACATACACAACTACACACACACACGCACACATACACACACATACACACATGCATACATACAGACACCAACACATACACAAAAACATACACACACACATACACACAACTACTCGCATATTCATGCCTGCACACAGACACAAACACATATGCCTACACACACGTACACATACCCCCCCCCCCACACACACATTCATACACACAACTACCCACACACTTATGCCAGCTCACAGACACAAACACACATGCTTACACACACATACACATACCTCCTACACACAAACACACACGCCTACATACACACACTCGTGATTGCGAAAAACATAACTTGAATTCAAGGTGTCAAAATTCAAATTAATTTTTCTTTTTTTTTCTTTTTTTCATTCTTCCATGAAAGTGTTATCTACTGCAAGCAGAGCTGCAAACTTTTGAAAATCTAAATTCCTAGCAGAGTTTTGCAAAGGGGGATGGGGGGGGATTAAAACGACGCGTTTCATAACAAATGTAACAGATGTAATGAATAAACTACGTTAGTAAAATCTAGAAAGTACCCCCCCCCCCTATTTTCGAAACCAAACTGATAAATTTAAGGTGGCGGGGGATAATTATCGAGATTTTTTGAAAGTTGTTTTTAGTATTAGGTTATTTCTTAGTTTTTTGACAATTTTTAAACAAAGTGTTTTCCACATGTCGTCAACGCTCATTTTTGGTGTACGTTCCGAATTTGTTCGTTCCAAATAAGTTCCTTTTGTAACACACATGAACAAAAAGAAAAGGCACCCTATAGCTTCGAAATCAGCCAAGACAAAGTGCAAGGAATGAATCCCTGGAACTGGCTAATTGTTCTATTGCATGCTTAAAAAAAAAAAAAATCATGAGAGATATTGTTTGCTTTACTTTTGTTTTTTAGAAAAAAAAAACCTACACATGGAGGAGGAAACTAAAATTCTATGTGTGTGTGTTTCTTTCTTTCTTTTCCTTTCTTTTTTTTTTTTAAAGGGAGTGGCAAATGAAGATGTTACTTTGGGGATTTCACGATAAGTTTACAGTAGGAAAAGGTTCAGCTAATTTTGAAAATATATTTAATTTTTAATTATTTTATCATTTAATATAATAAATTCTTTTTATTTATTTTTAAGCAAAAAAACTGAACAATATGGAGCACAAAAGAATTATTAACTATATGATTACTAATGTGGACAATATGTATTGGTGAAAATTTTTTTAGTGTTATAAAAAAAGAAGAAAATCGTAATTTTTGTACGTGTTTTCGTAGCGTCGTAGTCTCGTAGTTCAAGGCTGTAGTTCGTAGAAACTACGATTTTTTCGTAGTAGTTGGCAGCTCCGACTACAAGTAACCATAAACAATGGCGCAGCTAAGTTCCAATTATTTTACTCATAAATAAATAAAATAAAAAATACCTTGTTCAAGGAAATAATAATAATAATAATAACTTTTTGCGTTTGAAAATAGAGGCCAATTTAATGTCAAAGTAGTAATTTTGTTAATTGTGCAAACAACGGCGCTATTTCAATGAATAGTGAGAATCTAATATTACGCTCTCTTAATTATAGTACGGCTTAAAATTTAGTTATCCTTTTATTTCAAATGTGTGATAAAAGCAGTAAAAAATTAATATATTTCCAAATTAGTAAATTTGAGAATTTACTGGCAATTTATAGTTTTGATAGGCTGCCTAAAATTGATGTTTTTCTCCTCCATCATTTATTTTCACCTCAGAAATAATTACATTCATAAGGTCTGTCACGGAGGTGAGGAATTTTCCATTAATATTGGCCTAATGGATACATTTTCAGGGAAATAAATTTTTTCTTCGTTGCTACAATCTGCACATCTTAAGTATATGGAAATATGTACACTTTTTGTTTTACATTAATTTACATCCCTGAAATTTAAGTTCACACGGTTAGAATTTCCAATAACCACACTTTGTTTTTAAAAAAAATCTATCTTCTTGTTTTTCAAAGAAATCTCGCAACTTCTTTATCGCAGAAAATGGCCCTATTATCATGGAAAATAAAATGTGATATTATTACTGCCATCTGTTAATGAGAATGGTATTTTGTGTTTGGGTAACGGAGGAGAGAATTTATTGTGTGATATATAATTCCTTATCCTACTAAAATGAACTAAAACAAAATATTAAAAAATAATGATAGTTAAATAATTAGTATCTGAGTGCGAAAGAAATAATAAATAAATACATATGTTTAATTAAACAAGTTATTGAGCGACATAAACATTCACACCAAGGTGTCTGACATGCCACGGAGGTGAGAATTCACACGTTGTGAACCAAAAATATGTTAAAATAAAAATTATTATTAAAAAACAGTTGACAGGTTCAAATATAGTTTTGATGAAATTAAAAAAAAAAAAAAACTGTTGAATGAAGTTTTCCTTAAAGTCCTTATTGTAAAAGGCGTGTGAAAGAAAAGATACATTTTTTTGAAGAATGACCCATATAAGAAAAGGACTACATCAGCATTTTTAATTTTAATAATTACCTTATGAATAGCAAATTAATGTTACCGCATTGTTAGTTGTGAATCCTTGATTCTAAATTATTTTTACTAATTAAGAGGGGTGATAGCTCCTGCACAGACGACAAATAATTACATCGGAACAATGGGTCACATTCAGAAGACAGAAGAGAGGATCCACAGAATTCCAACCTGAACTTACAACAGTGTTGAGAACGTGAGTGAAAGGTACCAAAAATTGCACAATGCAGTTGAAGGGGTGACTGACGGACTCTCTCGGTAATTCCTCTGAATTACCGAGAGAGTCCGAAATGGTATTTTAGACATACCGGCGGGATGTATTAGTGGTGAGGCGTTGGCCTGTACACAGTCGTAAAAGAACAGGAACAAAATAACAAAAAGAACAGGAGTGTAAAATAGTAAAAGATAGTATTCAGAATTCGTCGAAATCTTTCCGTGCACTAGTCTACCTTAGACCACCCTCGTTGGTAGTGAGACCCACTGAGCTCGAACTTGAAAAACTTCTCTAAAAATTTCAGTAGCTTTTATCGATTTTTTTTTAAACTGGAGATGCGACTAATGTGGCGTCCCTCGTCACGTGGTATGCGATGATTCTATTTCGCAATTTTCGGCAGAAGGTATATGTGGATCAGAGCATTTCGTTGTAAAAGTAGCAGTTTTTAAAATGTAGGAATAACTAAAATGACAACAGGCAAGTGAAGCAAGTGATGTAAAGGACACTAAGGCTTTTTGGCACATTAAAATGCACGCCCAAGTTAAGGATGTCTGATTTTGCCCCCTTTAGAAGAGAGTGGATTGCGTACCGATCACCCCCGCGTAAAATGGAACTCTGCGTTCGAGGGGGCGTGGCGAAGTGCCTTCTCGTGAAAAATGGACAATAACATTTATTGAACTGAGCAGCAACCGAATGTATCACTCGTTTGCGCCCTGAGGATCGGTAGCTACCAGTTTTTTCTTTTTTTTTAGGAAGCGTCCCTTATATTTTTATTATATTTGCTTAAGAGCTATAGTGGTCTGGTTTATGCTGACACTTCATGCCTGGCACGAATAAATTGCTTCCATTTTGTTGGTGCCACGTTCTGTCTGTTTAGGTTACAATATATCTGCGCACGGTTACATCAGAAACAAAAAATATGGTCCATAACATTGAAAGAAAAAAAGGTTGCATTTCTTACCTGCTTCGAGGAAGGTACATGGAGCCATCAATGAACACTGATCCAGAAAGCAATATGTACCAACATGTACTCAATTCTCCACGGCTGTCAAGGAAAAAAGAACGTGCTTTAAATTTATTCATTAAGATAATGTTACATAAATAAAGAACTGCAAAATGAACGAAGTAACGGGATGGAAAAAGTTGGAAAGTATAATTTCTCTACAAGCTTTTGACTTTAATTACTGTTCAACAATGGATTGCATGGAATTTTCAAACGTCCAGATTAGACGAATCAATGTGAATAAGGGGGAAAAGTAAAAATTTGATGCGCGTATTCCGCTCATTTGAATGAGACTCTGCTTCTGCAAAAGCTGACATCGGTAAAAAATCAGATTCGTTCATTTCCGGCTGTGAAACGGATGTTTGTCTTTCCATACAATCCGTGGTCAGACAGTAATACTATACTATAATTTAGTAAAGATAAATGAAGAAAATTCTTCATTTTGAGTCATCATTGCGTGACATTCGCTTAAAAATGCAAATTATTAAATGAAGAAAATATTAAAAATAGCAAAACAATGCACGATACGCATGCATATAAAATGAAGCTTTAAAAACAAAATGTATCAAATGCAAAGATTAAAAGATGTGCTTACTCCTGTTTAGTTAAAATCTTAAGATCTATAGCAAAATGTTGTTGAAATTATAGAGTTCAATTGCTCCGCATGTGAGGATGGAATGGCACTTAAGCAATTTTTTATTTCGGCCATCGAAGTTACTAATTCTTCACGAGTAAGTGCCCACGTTTATTTAATAAAGATTCAAATCTATCTTGCCTTAAACTTTTCATACTCTTATTTACAGGTTGGTCCTCTATTCTTGCAAAAGCCATTGCTTGAAAACAGATGGCAAATATATATTTTTAGTAGTTTCAAATCTAAAATACTAACATAAATACACCGTCTGCATTCTATGTTTAAATGCAATGGAACGGAATAAAGCTTACGAAAATAAATGTCATTGCAAAGCAGCTATAAGCTGATGTTCACAACTGACTAAAAGCAGCTTGAACTTAGTTCAAAGGACTTCGAGTCGCTATTCTTTTATAGAATACCTAGTAAAATCGTAGAATTCGATAATTTTGTGCACTTGAACTAACTTGTCCAAGTCATTTAATGAAATTACCTAATTACTAGACCCTGTCAAGGTATGATTGGTGAAAATTGCTTCTACATTTGGACGAAACAATTGCCTGGTGATATTTTGATATTTGAAATTTTAACCCTAACTCCAGTGGATTAACCCTAAACTCCTGTAGATAGCGTCAACTGTTAACCACGTTTTCATTTCTTCATTCTCCTAAAATGAGTCCTAGCAGTAAAACAGTTAAGTTACCAGATCCAGTAACCCCTTGTCAAAATAAAGGATTTCCCTGCCCATGTCAAACATTACCAAAAAATATTATCAAATTATCATGCTATGGTGTGAGTTTCATTGTTGGTGACGTCAGCGTTACTGGATCTGTGAATAAGCTATTATAAATATGAGGATTCTATATGAAATAAAGAATTTCACATCTTAATCGTAACATATATTTTTCAAGTAATTGAAAAAAAAAAAAAAAAACTAAAGAACAGAAAACGAAAAGGATTCAAATGCAAAACACACTTGATGCCATTCACAACTAGAAAAACTATGCAAAGGTAATTTTTCGTTTCTGACACTAAAACTCGGAAAAAACACAAGGAGACAAAAACCACTCATGAAATTTCTTGTTAACATTAGTTGGATTCCAAATTCAAGGGGTTGAAACACCCTCAAAGAGCACATCCAATGCAAACATGTTCAGGTAAGAAAAAAAAAAGTTTTCGAAATATTTTATCATTTTAATGGTGCATCAGGGATATTATTTCGAGCGCCATTTGTAAAAGGTTGAGAATAGCTTTCGCATTTTCTTTTCCAAGGAGAGAGAGAGAGAGAGAGCAGCTATTTATTTTCAAACGCTGAGGTAAACAGATAGAACGTTGGGGGGGGGGGGGGTATTTCACGTAATAGAGTTCTAAATTTTATTTCATTTCCCTAAAGATTGAATGTATGAATATTTCGAAGCCAAAAGTCATTCCATACATCCTTGATAAATGGCTTTTTGGGGATTGCCTGTTTTAAAAGAAGGGTTATGCCTCTTAAAATATTTATTCTACGTGGGTTTTTATTGCTGCGAAAATATAAAGATTAGATGAAGAAAAGTCCTTTCTTGAAATTTATTGCGTGCATTATTATGCTTGGTTGTTGGTTGTATAGGTGATGTTAAAAATTGTATTTTTCCTTAAGATAATGTGAACTTTTATAGTTACGTATACTGCACAGTTACAAAAGGTTGAGAAAAAGATATTAAATTCAGTGAACACTTAGTTATATATTTTGAATTTTTAAAGTAATTTTTTAAAACTCAATTAAAAAGGTAACAAAAAACTAATGGTAACGTAATTTTATAAGGTTCTGTTTTCAACTTGGTTATCATATCATGTCACATTTCAAGGTCTCCCACATCTACCACTATCGAGCAATCCCTGGTTCAGCTCACCCAGATGTAATGATTATCTTGGAGGACTTTGTGACCACGACATATTTAACATGCCCCAGTCGCCATTGACGAACACAGAGGAAGCTGTCCATTGAAAAGACAAAATAATATATGGTATTGCCAAAAAAGTAGTTTCTATATATTTCATATCAAACACGACGGCGATAAATAGAAGAAAACAAATGTTTTGCCTGACGGTTCGGCAAAAATATCATCATTCGGCAAAAGTTGGAATTCTATTCGGCAAAATTATCATCATTTGGCAAAATTTGGAGTTTCATTCGGCAAATTGTGAATTTCCACCCTCCCAAAATTTAAGTTCGGGGCGCTCCTGCGGAAAACCCTCATTATTTCATCACCACACGAGACATCATTTCCTTTGGGAGCGAAAGAAAAACTATATATTTTTTAATGCGATAAAGATGAGCAAATATAATGACACCAAAGTAGACAATAGTACTTAAGTATGCAAGGAATTCAAGGAACGTCGAATTAGCCATCGAAAAGGAACAAAGGAAGAATGAGTGAATCAATTAGGTAATGGCAACACTCGAGCACCACAATGGTTATTTTTTAAAAGTTATTATTACTCTTATCTACTTACAGTTATTTATTATTTTATTTTTTTGTTAGTCATTGAGGTCTTTGATTAGTTAGTGGTGCGTCAAATTTTTTGAACTTGTAAAAATTACTTTATTTTTATAAATATAATAATACAAGGAAAATAATTGTGGCAATTAAGTAAAACGAAATAGATAGATAAAATGTCAGAAAGTATTTAAAATAAAATTAAAATAAATGATTACGCCAAACCATTGGCGTCGTCAGCTGAAATTTATTGGGGGGGGGGGACCATTCTGACTGTCATTTTCAAGTTGCATTAAGAAAAATTTGTATATATATATATATATATATATATATATATATATATATATGAGACAAATACTCGACATCAAATAAAAATGGGTTTACATTTAATAAAATACTTTTAAACGGGTACATCTTGATTTACATATTACACTTAATAAGAAAAAAAAATAAATACCAACAAATACATTTTTTCTAGACTGCACATGGGATACGAATATCTGTGCTATTTTTTTGTGATCAATCTCGTCCAAGATGTTTTTGTGAACGTAACATAAAGCAAGTCTTTCAGCTTTACACGACGAAGGGCGGCGAACCAAGAGTAGCCGCACCGAATTTTCAACACTTTGAAACAGTGGACAATTGAATTAACCGTTCTTAATGAATGAAATCATCAAAAACGAAATCCAGCTTTATTGAATCAGCCGCTTTATGGAATCAAAGCTGTTTAGAACAAAATGTGACTTATATATATAGGTCGCGACAACTGTATAATTAAATTTTTATATTACATAGTTACAACCCTGCAGCTCTAAATTCTTGGCACAAGTTGGATTCGAAGGAGTTTAATTTGATGTTTTTAATTAAAAAATTAAAGTATATAATTCACCGTTATGACATTCACGAACCTACGAAACACACAACTAAGAGAATAAAATAAGACACAAATAATTAAGCTATCATGATATCATATTTTAATAATGCAGCCTTTTAAAGTATTTTCTTAATTTTTTCAGGTTTTTTGTAACAAATGCATCAAAATTTTGCTTTTTTGTTGAATCCTCGATACACTCAATGCATATGAAACCAAAAAACAGCAAAAACCATGCCTATGTAAATACATTAATTTCTGATTTCTCAAAGTCAGCAGGGAGCTCCTGATCCTCTTTAAGTGACAGGCCTGCCTTGAGAGGCACACCCCATAGATTGAAAAATACTGGCCTACACAGAGAACAAACAGCATTTGATGTATAATTGAATTCTAATCAGAGGACGATGGGAAAGAGGTAGAGAAATGAACTGCCTTTTTCTGGCCCGTGACAATAAGTTTTAAAATGGTTATTTCAATAAAATTTGTTCAGTAAAGCAGGATTATTAATGGATAATTTTCTGTTAAGCTTTAAGAACTAAAAGGAATATTATTTATTCCATAAAAATTTGTAAAAGATGAAACATTCAAAAAAAAAAAAAAAAAAAGAGAGAGAAAGTTGAACGCATTAGCTCCGATAGGACTCATAATGTCAAAATATTGATTGTAAAGCATACCTGCTTAGCAGGCATTCAGGGGCTACTCGATAGGAGGTCACTGTGAACTTTCATAAACTTTCCTTTCCCAGAAACTTTTGTCTGACGAGTGTCCAAATTTCGAGTAGTTTTTTGTGAAATATTGCATTAAAAAGATATTCTCATTGGATGTAGTGATGTGAGTAATTAGGAATTTCATTCGGAAAATCTAGAAGTAACCCCATCTGAATAGTATAAAATCGGGGAGCCCCTGCATGTATTGCATACACTAAACAGAATGGTACTTACCTATCACGGTCTTTTGACTTTTCGAAGACGGTTCCGTGGATGTTGATGATGATTCAGTAGTTAAAAATTGTTCAGGTTCATTTGATGTAGAAGGTTTGCTACATTTTCCCGTTTCAAGTCACCTCTCCATAGACGTAATTGAATATGTAAAAAAAAGTATTTTTGCCAAAATAGGAGCGCTCTTCAGGTCACTTATTCTCAAGGAGACCAAAAGACCACATGAAATTATCTTTATTTTTGTCGGAACGTTTTCCCAATAGGGAAGCTCCTTTTATTTCTATCTTTTTTTTCCTCTGGTCATCTTGCGCTTCTTTTTTCGTTGGTCTATCGGAAGTGACATCAGAGTATCCATCGTTATGCTGGCTTACGATTTGCTTTTGAAATTGCACGTTGATTTTTAGACTCCTCCTTTTTTTTTTTTTTTTTTTTTTTGTAACGTAACGCTTTTTTGGTCAAATTTGAGATGCCGCAAACACATTTGAGAAACCGCGCTTCGGTAAGGTACTTTGAAGCCACGTGTAGAATAATGTCAAACACATGACACGTCCTTTCCCTTTCTACCCCAAACTTAACCTTTGACCAGCTAAGTGGTCTTCTAAATTTTTGTGCATCATTTGGCCAGGGTAAGGGCCAGCTGCAAAAAACCGCCAAAGAGGTCTGGTGTCTCATTTTGTTTGGGTAACATCGGGGTCGCTATAAATTGAATCGAATCGAAGAAACAAACACTGCAAAACTCGAAACAGAAACCTGAAAGCGCCGAGGAACGAGATAAGAAAGAAAGGAACAGAAATTTAGATCCCCGTCTGACTTCTGTTGACTTATTATCACAAGAGTCGTAATATAAAATGGGGGGGGGGGAGGAGTTGTCCATCTAGTTTCAGTATTTCAAAGTTGTCCCGTTGTTTCCCCCTAAATAGCAAAAAATACGCTGGAATGACTTTCAAGCTGGGGAGGCCGGCGACACAACTATGGATGGTTGACATTGCACTAGGGAGAAGGTGTCCCCTTTCTAGCATCCTTCACTAAAGCTAGTGTGTGCAGAGAGCAGAGCAATGGTTTGTCATTGGAGTTCACTTTCCGACTTTCCGTTCACTATACACATCACCTATTTTTTTTTTTTTTTTTTTAGTTCGGTTGTTTTTTTTATTTTGCGATGTTTATTTTGTTTTATTTGATATGAATTAAACATGGTAAATTATGTATTATGCAACTGTGTAAAGTCTTCAAAGCAAAAATAATTTCCCCAAAATAATGAATTTTATCTTGACAATTATCGAGGGGGTCCGGTCCTCAAATATTGGGGGGGGGGGGGGGCGGACCCCTTGGACTTCCCCGGCCGCGACGCTCATGCGCCAAACTATCCTTAGCTTGCTAAAATAACACCCAAATCTCTACAGAAGTGAAACACGTTTTAACGAATTCTAATTTTATGCAAACTACCAGCGCTTTTGAAAGCATTTACTTAGTTGCTTCTTCCACAAAATATCATTAAATGATTTTTCGGATTAGAGTTTATTAGTTCACCGTTTATACGTTTTTGAAGGGACTGTATGAAAAAAGTGTATAAATGAAAAAAAAAACCTATAATGGGGATACGCTAATATGTATTAGACTCTGCAGGGACCGATTTAAACGAGCTGATGTGTGCATCACATGACTTTCTTTTACAACAATTTAATGTCATTTCCTCATGATTGGCAATTTTAATGATTCAATTGTTTACTCTATAAATATCACCAACAGTGGCCAAATTGAAACCAAATTTAAAATTAAAAGAAAATATATATATCGTCAAATTTTTCACCAAGGTGGCGACAAAACTTGGCGACCAAAATACTGGCGATATATCGCCAAACGTCCGACAAATTATAACACCACTTGAGTTTACATCGAAATTAACAATGATTTCCCCCAAAAAAGGGCAAAAGACCCCCTTAGGAACATCCGAATGCAATCAAAAGGGGAGGTGCACAACTAGGCCCTACTAGGAGTCTACGTAAAAAATTTCAACTTTCTAGGACTTACCGTTCTTGAGTTATGCCACATACATACGTACATACAGACGTCACGAGAAAATTCGTTGTAATTAACTCGGGAATCGTCATTATGGGTATCTCGCATGTCTATACATTCTTAGGCACTTATCCGCGTGTGGTCGAGTCGAAAAAAAAAAAAACTGAGTATTCATTCGGGGGTGAGTAAAATGGAAATTAAGGTCGATTTTTGAGTAAAAATTTTTTCGCGAATATAATACTTCCTTTTTTGTAAAAGGAAGTAAAAATGTATAATTGATAAAAACGTATAAAAGAGAAATGTTTAAACGGTGCTTCACACAAATTATCTTTGTTTTTAAAAAGCTCTCCCAAAACTGAGGCAGTTGAGAAGCAGAGGGATGTAAGAGCCAAAATTAAAAATTTGGAAATAATCAGTGAAAGAGGTAGAAGAACCGTTCCTCTGTTTTAGAGCAAGAAAAAGTTCTAGTATCCCTGGTAGGCACTGCTATACAGTGGGATTTGAAAAAAAAAAAAAATCCAATATTTTTTCCTAACATCAGAACTTAAACACGTTTTTCTCAAAATTTTAGAACATCCACTTGCATCCCTTTGCTTCTCCCACTGCGTCAGACTGTCATGTGAATGAAAATCGGTTTAACATTTTCTCAGAAAGATCAAGTTTTAGTTTTGAAAAGTGAAAACTACTTGTGTTACGTAGTTGAACTTCCAGGGGCGGATCCAGACAGAATTTTCGGAGGGGGCCATTTGAAAAAATATGATGCTTTGGAAATTTTAAAATTTTACAAATATCAATACAGAGTCCACCTTTTAACCAGAGCGTTTTTTAGGAATTTTCACTAGGCGACACAAGTTGAACGTAAAGGCTGTAACCTTTCCAATAATATTCTTCTTTTCTTAACAAACGTGTGCATATATCGTCGCCTCAAAGTGGTATTCCTGTAATCAGTACTGTTAGTTTCTGAGGCGACTGTATAGGACTTATATGTTAAGAGGAATCCGACATGAACCAACCGTAAGTATAATATTAACTCCGAAGTAAAAGGGGCCCTCCCCCGGAAAATTTTTTGAAATTTGTAGTCTTAAAAAGGCATTTTAGACGATCTTTGGTAATGTTAGGGGAGAAGAGGTTCGGTGGCGCTCCCCTGCATATTTTTCGAAATTGTAAGTCTAAGAATGCAGTTTTAGACGATCTTTGTTAGAGAGAGGAGAGATTTGAGGGCCCGTCAAAGGAAAGTTTTCTGATTTGTAATCTCGGAAATGCATTTTAACTGTCTTTCGTAATATTAAGGGCTCGGGTGTGAGCCCCTCCCCCGACCATTTTTCGAAATTGAAACCTAGAAAACGCAAACATTATCTCCAATAATGTTAAGAAGAGGGAGGTGCGGGGGTTCTTTTTTTGCAATACTAGAGCTAAAGACGCCGTTTAATACGATCTTTTCGTGATGATACGTGGAGGAGAGATTCGAGGGCCCACACAAAGAAATTTTTCTACGAGTAATTTACAGTCTTAAAGATGCATTCAAATTATCTTTGGTAATGGTAAAGGAGAAGAGGTTCGGAGCGCTCTCCCGGAAATTGTTTGAAATTGTGGCTCTAAAAAGACTGTTTTAGACGATTTTTGGTGATATTAAGGGGAAGAGAGATTAAAAGGCACATCCCTGGAATTTTTTTTAATTTATAGACTTAAAAACGCTTTCTAGACTGTCTTTGGTAAAGTTTGGGGTTGAAGAGATTCTGAGGTCCTCTCGCAAAATTTTTTCAAAATTGAACTTTTTTAATTGTAAATGTAGGCAATCCATGATTCATGAGTAACTTTTAGAGGACCAGCGATTTTTTGAAATTGAAGCTCCAAAAACATAATTCTTGAAAACTTTCAATGATGTTGGGGGGGGGGGGGGGGTTCTCCCCCGGAAACATTTTGAAACTCAGGCGCATAAAACAAAATTTTGGCCGATCTTGAAGGATGTTGGCGAAAAGGAGAGGTGGGGAACCCTCCCCTGGAAATTTTTACAGTTTACTTTTTTAAACGCAGTTTGTAGACGATCTTTGATAATATTAACAAGAGGAGTGGTTTGTAGAATCCCATATTAAAAAGGGAATGAAGAATATTTACATAGCACAGCATAAAGCCAGGTTAAAACTTAAATCTAACTTTAACTTAACGCGCAATCATTAAATGTATTTTATTATTAACTTTTTACTAACAAATTTTCGTTCGTCTGTTCGGATGGAATATTGAAACAGGTAGTATAACTATTGACAGGATAGTAAAGAAATATTTTAAAAATATTATATATATATAAAAAGTGTTTCTTTAAAAATTTCTGTACAAATTTCTTTGAATCTTAAGCTCGCAGCTCTTTTATTTCCAATGTACATAAGCAAAGCTTTTTTGCAACGTAAATTTGTAAGCAAAATTCATACTTTTAGCTTGAAAACTAGAAAAACTAAGTTTTTGAAATGAAACACATTTAAAATATGAAAAAGAACAACACAAAAGCGTTATATCATACAAAATCTCGGATCTAATTGCGCTTATGTTTTTTTCTCAAATTGGAATTTCCTTTAGTTTCAACTTAATATTGCATACGATATAATCAATCTGTGTAGGTGTTAATTACTAAAATAACTTACCATTTCTTAAATCAGGGACTGAAAAAATAGTTTTCGTCTTATCCAGCAGCGAGATATTGGCTTGTTGATGGTGTGAATCTATCTATTTCTCAAAATACCATATTTTTATATCGAATTACATATGAAACTAGACAGAAATTTTCTCTAGATTTCAAAATCATGGTTATTTTTTTATCTGCCATTAACAGCAAAAAATATGCGTACCTTCCAAAGAGACCAGAAACCATCCAGCTATTCTTGCTCGCTTTGTGTAAGACACCGCGGTCGTAAGTGCTAAATGAACTCAAATATTTGGTATACACTTGATATTTTTAAAATTTTCGTGAGGTGACCATGCCCTCCCTCTGGCATTGTTTCCATTCATGTTAGATTTCACATGAATTACAATGAATTTTCTTGTTTTCAATTTAAGCGAGGAAAGAGGCTTAAAAAACTATACTTGAAACTTCCTCAGGGTGGTTTTATGGCTCCTCGGCGTTGTTTTTATATTCATGTTAGACTTTGAGGAATAATAGGGATTTTTTCGTAATATTCAACTCTGAAAAAGGTTTTTAACTATTTTTGAAATTTTTTCAATGTTGCGATGGCCACCTCTCGTTGTTTCCTTATTGTTAGACTTTGCATGCATCATAAGGAAGTTTTTTTCATTTTTGCTCAAAAAAGAGGGGTTTAACTATTCTTGAAATTTTCTCGGGGGATGGGGGCATGGCCCCCATGCCCCCCCCCCCCTCTAAATCCGCCCATGTGAACTTCTAACGATATCACTCTGTAAGTGAAATATGATTTATGAATTTTCCTGATAATCAAGAACCTACAAACCACTTTCGCTTTTTTAAAGCTGCATTTAAACTTCTACATGAGTAAAACGGGACCTAATGATATCTACAGCAACCGAAATGAGTTTCTTACAATTTGTTGCAATGGATGTTTCCAAAGTCAATTAATATTTTACGTAACAATGTTTTTTTCTATATGAGTAAAACTGGAAACTAACGATATTTACAGCAAACCGAAATGAGTTTTTTACTATTTGTTATAATGGGTGTTTCAAGAGCCTGTTAATACTTTTACGTAGCAATGTTTGTACTATATGTATAAAACTAGATCTAACGATATTTACAGCAACCGAAATGAGTTTCTTACATTTTGTTATAATGGGTGTTTCAAGAGCCTGTTAATACTTTTACGTAACAATGTTTGTTCTATACGTATAAAACTGGACCTAACGATATTTACAGCAACCGAAATGAGTTTCTTACAATTTGCTAAAATGGGTTTACAAGAGCCTATAAATATTTTTACGTAACAATGATTGTTTTAGAAAATGTGTGGAAGAAAATGATAACAAAAAAAAAAAAAAAAAAAGAGTAATTAACTCATCCATACTGAATTTTTAGTAACTATTTCTTTTCCTTTCAGTTCATTTGAGAAATTAACGTTGTTTAAATCTACCTCGATAATTCGGGTTTCTTTTTTTCCTACATATCAAGGTATCCTATTGCAGCTGTAATTAAAACTAATGAAATCCAAAAAGCATTTATTTTCCGGTAAGGCGGTGCACTCCACCACTATTGTACAAATTGTACAAGATTTCTTTTAAAAAAAAGTTGCCGAAAGGTGCATAAGTCGCAGACTGAGGGCACCGCACTCTCCTGATTTAACACTCCTAGACTTTTTCGTGTGGGTTCATCAAATTGAAGGTGCACACAGGTAATTACGTACTCTTAATTCAGTCATTTTCGTCAAAACTAAAACTTCGTCAACAGCATGACAGACGTCTAATGATGGCGTCGCCAAACTTGCTCTTCATATTTTGGAAAACTTTCGGATGAATATTTTTTTTCAAGATTTAATAATATTAATTTCCTTTGGCACAGTTTTGATTTTTACGAAAATGGTCGACGGAACCACACGTAAGTGTCTTTGACCAACACCAACTAAAACAAAGCATAACTGATGCAGCAACCCAAATAGCAACACATACGCTTGCAAAAGATGTCATTCGCGTCCACCACCACTTGCTCAGCAAGTAAGCAAGTGGTGCTTACTTGCTGAAAAATCACATTGAAATGCACTGGTTTTTACTTTGTAGTAAAAAGTTAGTCAATGAAAGGTTTTTCTAGAAAAATGCCAAGATGCTTTAGAAAAAACTCAGTACATATCGATAACCCATGCACTTACAACCATCCTTTTTTTTCTTTCTGTGCGAATAAATGAAGTAAATGGAACTTTCAAAAAATATTTTTAAAACGGATTTTAAACCCATCGAAAAAGCTTCTTTTAGTTCAGGAAAGAAAACTAAAGACGTAGTTAAATACCTCCCATTTTAACAGCTTTCGGTTCTGATACAGATAAAACGAAAGGACAGACTAACAAATTCCATTAAGGAAGGAAAAGAAAAAAAAATCTTGTGAAACCAGCAATGTCCTAATTATAAGCCAGCAGTTCCAGCTCCAGTTTCCACACGTAGTCGAGGGGGAAAAAAATTAAATCCCTCAGCGGAACTTAACGAAATTTATCTGTCTCCCAACTCCGAAAGGACAAGAGATAGCCTAAATCGAATTTCTCCCCTTACCACAATGGAAGCCTGCTCCAATAAAGTCTCTCCGCTTAAGCCGTTTAAACGCATCGTACGGAAATCGGATTTTGGCAGAGAAAAGTGCTGTGCTGTGATCAAGAGTTTGGAAAACAAACGCAATCGATAGGGAATGATCGATGCAGTATAAGAAAGAATAAATAAATGAAAAGAAGGATGAATTTGGAATGTTTTTGTACCCGACTGCGCTTAGCTGGATGTTAAACAGAAGTTATTCCATTGGAAATGGATAACGTAGCTTAGGTGTAATGGCGGGCAAACATGGGATTTCATTGGAACATCGTCTTTTATCATTTGGAATTCGGAATTTTATTGGAGACTATTAAATATTTGAGGTTATTTCCGGGAGATGGCAATTAAGGCAGTTTGTGGTAACGTTACAACAGGTGATACTTCTTGATGATGTAATTACGTTTGTTAATCTAGAATTACATACACATATATAACTATATCTAGCGAATTTTTGCTGTCCTACATAGAAAGAGGGGGGGGGGGCGTCATTAGTCTATATAGTTTTATTTGGCACACACACTTTATATTAATTAATTAATTTATCTATTTTATTCTTCAACTTTTTTTTATTTACTCACTCATTCTATGAAAAATATTTTTAATGATTAAATCGAAACGTAAGTGTAAGTATTTCAAAAATATTTTATTTTTCCCTTTACTCTCATGTATGAGGCAAGTTAAAATATTCCACTTTCTTTTTTTTTTTTTTTCACGGTGCAAATTTACTGCCGAAAATGAGAAATAATCTTTCAATGCAAGTGTTGTTTTGAAACACATCGCTCTTTTTTATGTACTGTAATTTTCAAAACAATTTTCTAATCTGCTCATTATAAAAGAAGCAAGTTTAAGTTACATCCAATTATGTTCTGAAGTTTTTTTAGAAGCGTATCTCAGATATCTTTTCATGCATCATGTCAAAACGTAACAAAATAAAAACGACACGCCGGTTAAAAAAAAAAAAAAAACTGCTGTAGAGAAGAATTTAAGATCACCAAACTTTGCTTTTTCATGGTTCCATCTTCTCACAATTGTAATGCCTTTATAGTTAGTTGGAAACAGCGCAGAATGTCCTCCTTATATTGACTAGTTGTCACCCGCCATTCGTTTAGCTTTAAAGTGTTTTTATTCTGTTTGTTTCCATTTACGCCATACTCCAATTGTACCCCTTATGTTGATTAGTTGCCACCCACCAATCGTTTAGCTTTAAAGATCACCCAAAGTGTGCTTATTTTGTTTGTTTCCATTTACGCCATACTCCAACTGTCTACCCTTATGTTGATTAGTTGTCACCCCAACATTCCTTTAGCTTTAAAGATCACCTAAAGTGTGCTTATTCTGTTTGTTTCCATTTACGCCAAACTCCAATTGTCCCCCTTATGTTGATTAGTTGCCACTCACCAATCGTTTAGCTTTAAAGATCACCCAAAGTGTGCTTATTCTGTTTGTTTCCATTTATGACATACTCCAATTGTCCCTCCTATGTTGATTAGTTGTCACCCAACATTCCTTTAGCTTTAAAGATCACCGAAAGAGTGCTTATTCTGTTTGTTTCCATTTACGCCATATTCTAATTCTCCCTCCTATGTTAATTAGTTATCCCCCACCATTCATTTAGCTTTAAAGATCACCCAAAGTGTGCTTACTCTGTTCGTTTCCATTTACCCCATACTTCAAATTGTCCCCCTTATGTTGATTAGTTGTCTCACAACAATCATTTAGCTTTAACAATCACCCCATGTGTGCTTTCTACTTATCCCATACTCCAATTGTCACTACATGGCAGGCATGCCGGAATGTGTTATAAGAGGACTCCCTCCCCATTCATGAGAAACTTAACGCTACACTGCTATGCTACTGTTAACAGGAAATAGCCAACACAATGATGTAGTAGATAGACGTTGACTTATTGTGCCTGAAAGCGCAGGATCGAACCTGGTTCTAAACCGCCTAACTTTCAAGATGCAAGAAATGGACTAAGTCCGTGTTGTACGGTTATGTTGCATGTAAAAGATCCCTCGAGTACTCGTTTGGCTTTGAATACTCATGCCAAAGCTAAATTTCCTAGCAAAGTTTTCGCATCATAAGATCCCTTGTGCCTCCATCTAGTGGGAAAACTGGGTCAAATTTCTGGAGGTAATGGCATTCGCCGGTAGCGCTGCCACATGCAATAATGTTGCTAAGCTCTAAGGAATGCACTAGGTCTGCAAATGGTTCGAAGCCAAGACTCAGCCCCGTTAAAAGCAACAGAGTGATAAATGAAAAGTGAAGATGACATGGAATAAAGCATTGCCACATTAAAAAGCGAAACCGTTTCGCAAGATTCCTAAAGGCATGACACCAAGCTTTGTTACAACCATTTCCGTTCTTCTGCTTCTTCAGTTAATCTTTATCCTCATTAGGCACAAGATGGCTGGACAATAGATGGCTGATTAGACGACCCATTCCCAACAATCCAACATTGACAACGGAGAAGCTGTATCTTCCATCTACACTTCTTCTGTCTGCGAAATAATGATGGCTTCTTGTAAGCACTTAGTCATTCTGAAATATTAAAAATTCTCCAGCGGTTATCTTAATTGCCTCCAGTTTATTGTTTCGCTTTATTTTAATGTCCTTGCCAGTAGCGGTACATAATGAGTTTCCGCCACTCCTACACCTTGTTTGGAAAGTTTTAACCTTCTTTATTACTTTCTCTTTTATTGCGAGGACTCAAACCTAAGACGGATTTTTCATTGCACTCTTAAGATAGCGCAGTAATGGCAAATATGGAGTGAAATTATGTAAGAAGAAAGTAAAAAGCAAAGGGATGCAAGTGAACGTTTTAAAATTTTTGAGTAAAACGCATGTAAAGTACGAATTGTAGGTATAGGCTTTCAGTGAAAGGTTTTTTGAAATCCTGCAGTAGAGCAGCACCTAATTAGGGCTACTTTTACCATTCTTGCCCACCCGTGGCGGATCTATGTATTTTCCGAACCGGGGCGAAAACTGAAATAAATCCAGTGCATTTTATAGGAAAAAAGCATCAAAATACAACCAAAAATGCATATTTAATTTATGTTTTGAAAATACAGAGGATTAATTGCCCCCCCCCCTTATTGCCCAGATGACCGGATTGTATATGGTTTAAATGAAATTGAGAAATGGGGGATGTCATGAAGATAATCTTACAGCTTTCAACAAGAACATTAATGACAAGTTGAGTATTAGAACTTATATTCTAAACGCAACGACAGACTGAATTTACAAACCTGTTATCAACCCTGTTTTTGAGAATTCTTCACTAAAACCAACATTAGAAGCAGTAAAATGATGAAACGACTCTATTTGTCAAAAAAAGTTAAGGCACAAAATTTAGACATTTTCTTTTGAAGAAATAACGTTAGAAAGGGAATATTTACTCAAAACAGCTAAATTGCCACTGTGTGTCAATACTTTATCTTAATTATTGTTTGATGAACTTCAGAAAATCCAGTATAGAACAGTTGTCAATCTGCCATAACCGACTATTGGAAATGCATAAGAATTCAGTACGCAGTGGTCGGCCACCCCTCTAAAAATAATTGAGTCTAAGAAGGAGTTATTCTTTAATTGAAACGTTATGTTATACAATCATTAAAACATAAGTGAAAGCGAATTTACAATAGAACTTAAAAAAGATGGGTACTTAACATTTAAAGATGATGTGTCTTCTAAACAGAAAAAAAAGTAGAATCGCAAACTAGGATGATGGGCACACCATTTAAAATAAAATGACTCATTACTACTTAATTACAACTTCACTGTTATTGGATGATAATTGCGGAAGTAAAGGAATGTGGGAGTGAATCATATCCGATTTTGAGTTATACATATTCATGAAATACTTCGCCAGCTCAGTCAATTCCAGCCGAGGACTGCAGTTTCGTGCTTATTAGCACTCATCAGCCCGGCATAAAAGTGACTGAGCTGGATGTGGAAAACCTCTTAAGGAAGCCTAGAGTGCCAAACAAACTGGTAGCTAATGCAGAATTAGCACTGACCAGACGAGTGACCGAAACAATGGTTCGGTTCAACTCGAATATTGAAGGCAAGGCAGGTATATTCAGTAAGTTACCGCCCTATAGCCAGGGCTAAGGCAGAAATACATGAAATACACCGCCAGCTCAGTCAATTCCAGCCGAGGACTGCAGTTTCGTGCTTATTAGCACTCATCAGCCAGGCATAGGAGTGACTGAACTGGAGGTGGAAAACCTAATTCTGCATTAGCTACCAGTTTGTTTGGCACTCTAGGCTTCCTTAAGAGGTTTTCCACCTCCAGCTCAGTCACTCCTATGCCGGGCTGATGAGTGCTAATAAGCACGAAACTGCAATCCTCGGCTGGAATTGACGGTGTATTTCATGTATTTCTGCCTTAACCCAGGCTATAGGGCGACAACTTACTGATTATACATATTATATTTATAAACAGCTTATGTCCTTGTAACCGACTACTAGAGCACTTACCGTAAATAAAACAAAGAATATGTACTATATATATGTATGTTCCTTATACCAATCGGTTTTCGTCGGATATGGACCAGATTTGGCAGGGAGGTACTTGGGCACCCGAGAAGGAACGTAAGGGGGTTTTCAAATGAAAAAAAAGAACCGAACCGTTCGCATTTTAATTTTGGGATCCAAATATGGCATTAAATGGCTACTTCAACCCGAAATAATTATCCAATTTTATTGATTAAAGTCCCTTTCGAAAGCCCGCGAAAAATACCCCTGGAATTCATTTACTTCCTTCGAATTTCAAAAAAAAAAAAAAAGGCTGTAAAATCAGTGAAAAAAGTTATGAGCATTTTTAAGCCCAATGGAACATTTTTATATATTATTTCTGTAGCCTGTTTTTTTTGTCGTTATGCGAGATCTTCTTCTATTATTGATCAATTTCTTTGATTTACCCCTCATTTTAAAGCTTATCATGCTGGCTAATGACGAAAAATAGACCCATGTCTAAAAATCGTTTTTTTTCTGTCAAAAAAAAACCTGTTTAAAAGCTTCAGAACGAGTTTTTCGGGTAAAGTGATAAGTTTAACTTGCGGCTGAACTGAATAGCTCGATTGATAGAGCGGTCAACTGGTAACCAGTTGAACGAGTGTTCGGGCCTGGCCCGGACGATCTAATTCAATCGATTGAATTTAATCTGTTTACAGAGAGCGTAACAAAGTACGCAGGTTACATAACGTAACAAAAAGTTTTCTTAAAGAATTATCGAACAGTGGATTAGATGTGAAAGAATTATTTCAAATTTCTCAAAACAAAATGAATATTTTAAAGTTCAAGCAGTAGTATTTCGTCACACTGATTTCGAAGTTTTATCTTTCAACGACAAATCTTGAGAAATGTAAAAATAGCAGCACATCAAAAAAAAGGAATTTTTAAATATTTTGAAATACAGGTTACTGAAACAAAAGTGAATTTTCTTCAAAAAAAGAAAAAAAAATAGTACAATTGATTGAGTGTGAATTGAGTTGTGTCAGGTTCAAAATACTGAACTTGACAAACAAAAGATGGATTTTTTTAGATAAACAGAAAGAAAAAATAGTGTTTTGTTCCTTATGAAAAGTGAAAAAAATTGCATCGTTGTTTAATTTTAACAGTTAAAGCAGAAAAATCTAGTTACCATTAAATTTATGCTTAAACTTGCAAATTTCATTTTCAAAAACAGTTTGGATTGTATAAATGTTTGCTGTCAAGCTATAACTATATATATAAATGTTGCATATTTTGGTTCAATTTAATAAAGTTTATCTCTGAAGAAAATGCTTGATTTTTTGCAAAAGGGGTGATATCCACTGTTTTACACCAAGAAGAAATAGTTTATCCAAAATAAAATTAGCAATTTAGGTCTGGTAAAATTGAAGAAAAAGGATCACACCTATGCCAATAGTCACTTATTCAACCAAAACATCGTAAGAAATTCGAAATTCTAACAGTTAGTGCTTGTGCGTAAAACGTTTTCTTCGCTTTGCCAAAAAAATGTAAGTCGGGATGTAACCCATTTTGAAAGTAAACTCCTCATTTCGTTTATTAAATTTAAACCAGTTCCTTCTTGGAGCAAGTGTCTTTCAAGCGTTTAAGTTAGTTTTCTTTTGCGACTTGACAGACAAAAACTTTTACCCCTGGTAGCATTAACACTAAAAAAGAAATCCATTGTTATTGCAAGGCATTTCAGAAAGCCATCAACCTCTGGCCGTAATTGCGCTTTGAGAAAGAATAATAGAGGGAAGTTAAATTTCTCTGGGAGATTTTTCTTCTAAATATAATTGCTGAATACACAACAACCTAATATTTTCTCCAGCAAGTTGAAGGTTCGTACGACAAGAGCTTCGAGCAAACTCTTAAATAAATTATTCCTCGAAACATGGAAATTATTTTCTATTATTGCATCTCCTTCCAAAGAAGATAGACTGAGCCGAAAGATAAGATTCTTTTGCATCCATTTAATGGTCTCATCCATTGAAATTTTGTGCTGTTCAAATTGTAATCTCTAGAAGCAAAAGAAAGATCAAAAGGCATACCATAACAATCCGCCGTGATTGTATAAAGCAAATTATACTTATTTCTTTTGCCAAAATATGTTCTCAGAAATTTTTCAAACTAAAGCTTGTGACTCAACTAACAACTGAAACAAAAATTGTTGGCTCGTGTACTGGGAAATAATTCATCATGATCATTACTGCAAAAAGTAATTTAGTTAGAATTTAGTTTTTCGTACTTAATTATTTCTTCTGTTGTATGCAAAATAATGGATATTTGATCTAAACTCAATTAAACATTTATTGTTACAGTCAGGCTCCGATAAATCCCGAACGACTAAAAAGTATATCGTGGTGACTAGTTTTTCTCAGAAAAAAATCTTTCGAGAGAAAAAAAATGGTGGACTTTCATAAGGCAACTTGTTTGGAGATTTTGTACATTGGACCTAGGGTAGACCGGGGAATTACCGCCACCTGGGAAAATGACGCCACCCCTGATTTTTTAGTCAAGGAAACCGGATAGCAGGACTGACAGCTCATGACCTGTAGCGAACGATGCTACAACCAATGCCCCCAAGTCGATGGCAGTCAGTGCGTCCGTTCTTTTGCTCTTATAGAGACGAACGTTGTTTTGAAGAAGTTTGATCTTATTTTTCCACTTTAAATAAGCTGAGGTATGTACCTTTAGATGCTACAGTGACCGCATTTGCTATGAACAACTTTTAACAAGATATTTTAGCCTATATTTTAATCAACAATATTGATCACTTCCGTTTGTTTCAATGTCTTTAAATCTACATTTCTTCCATCTTGTCATTTCGGGGTTATGACGCCACTTCTCCGGGAGTGATACCGCCATGGTGGCGGCATTACCCCCGGAAACATCTTTCCACTGTATAGGTCGAAAGCAATTTTTTAAAGGATCGAAAATGCGCTCTGGTAATTGTGCTTAGCAAAAAGAGTTAGTTAACAGAAGTTAATTTTAACAGAAGAAACTGGTGAAGGAAATAATCTTGTAAATGCGAGCAATACGTCTGAAGGTGAGTTACTGGATGTAGCACCTTGTCATCAAAGACCGTTCAGGAAGTGCTTCAAAAAATGTTTAATCGCTAGAAAAGTTTCTACCAATTCCAAAATTGGCAGCAGAAAGAGTAGAGGAAAGTTCTAAAAGAAAAGGTCACTTGTCAATTCTAATGAGAACCCCAATGAAGGCAGTTTTGGAAGAATCAGTAGCTAAAAGAAAGGAGAAGACGTTGAAAAAGAAACAAGCCAAAAGAAAATCTGCAGTAAAGGTTTTGGGAGTGTCCATCAAAACTGAATCCAAGGCGAAGAAAGAGAAAGAAGGGACAACACGGCAAAAGAAAATGAATAAATCTGTTAAGAAAAGGGGCAAGCAACTTCTTAGTTTTGAAAACTCTTCAGATGAAGATGACATCGACGTCAAAAAGTTTTGTGACGACGACGAAAATGATGACCTTTTTGATGCAAGCGATCCAAACGTTCAACTTTGTGCTATATGCAATAAGTATGGAACGAACGATCTGTGATACAGATGTACTTTGCTGTGACAAGTGGGTGCATTTAGAGTGTAGCGATGATGAAACAGTTGAAAACTACATTTAATATTTTTGTAAGTTTTAAGAAAATCAGATGAATTCAAAATACTGTTTTTTTCACTCGTATAAACAAAAAATGTCATGTCTTTTGCTTTTCAATTCCTATATTGTAATGCTAGTTGCATATAGGATTTTCAATAAATTTTCCTGCTTAGTCTTTTAGTCATATTGACTAGTGACGGGATTAGCCCAGGTCCATGGCGGGATTTCCCCACCTCCCTGGGTAATACCGCCGCAGTGCAGAGGTTGGCAAA
Organism: Uloborus diversus; assembly: GCF_026930045.1. Classification (NCBI taxonomy): domain Eukaryota; kingdom Metazoa; phylum Arthropoda; class Arachnida; order Araneae; family Uloboridae; genus Uloborus; species Uloborus diversus. The sequence continues at coordinate 92,054 of NW_026558981.1, forward strand.
TTGATGTTTTATGATTATTTCTTTTATAGGTTTATTAATAACAAATTTTGTATACATTCTTAAAATGGCGTACAATAATCCAAAATATTGATCTAGCTCATAAATACGATTTTTCGATGGTGATAAAAATGTAAGTTCCTTAAGTTGGCGGCACTCCCCTGGTCTACAATACACTGCCGTGGACAGGTAAACGACAGTATCTGCAGAAATGAGCTTTCGAGATATTTGAAGAAGCGCGTTTTGGATTCAACACTAACCACAGGGAAAACTTGGAATTAGACGCTAGTTTTGTTCTTTTTTTTTCAAACCGGAAAACAAATTTTCAAGGTTGTGCAATAAAGCGAACGAACAATAGAGGACGAAATGGAAGAAAATGAAAATTTTGCAGTTACTGCCCTTTACCTGCCTGCGGCCGTACAGCTTTTGGTGGAACATGAATGAACCTAGTTGTAAAGTTTCAGTTGGCTACCACTAGGTTTTTTTCGACGCGTTATTGTATGTGTTACACTTGTTATATTTATTATTCAATTAGTCAAAATGGCTATGAAGGGATAGATAATTTAGCACTTTATGATTGGCCCCCTAAGTCACCGGAGCCAACACCATGTGATTTTTTCTTGTAAATGTATGTAATGGGTACGTGCTTATACCCACCCCCCCACCCTTTGCCAGTTAATCTGGACAATCTGAAAAATCGGATTAATGCAACAATTGCTTCTCTGACTGTAGTCATACTACAACGTGTTTGGAAAGAGTTTGGGTATAGGTAGGATATCGTTAGGTGTTAGGAGGAGGGCACATAGAATATCTTTAGAATGATTTTAGAAGGTAAAAGAAGATTCGTTTTGACACCATTTTCACGCTAAAAACATACTGGTTTGAAACCCCACAACTCTTTTGAAATCCCCCTGTACTTCTGTTTCAACGATTTTACTCTCGCGCACACACACATTCATGAAATAAAAGTCAAAATTTTGTCACAACGAAAGCAAGTTTATCAATATTATTTTGTATCATTTTTGATAATTATCCGCGTAACCCTTACGTACAAACTCTCGCACACACACACTCACGAGATAAAAATCAAAATTTTGTCACAACAAAATTAAAGTTTTATCAATATAATTTTGTATAAAGTTTAAAAATTATCCGCGTTACCTTTACATACACACTCTCGCACACACACACAAACACTCACGAGATAAAAATCAAAAATTTTTCACAACTAAATTAAAGCTTTATCAATATAATTTTGTATAATTTTTGATAATTATCCGCGTAACCCTTACATACTTTCATACCCCAAGCGGTTACGCGCAGCATCGGTTGAGATTGAGAACCACTATGAATAATAAAAACATGAATGCTTCGAATAACCCAACGTCAATGCTTTTGGTTACTCAAGTAAAGAAAATTTTATTTACGCGTCTCGCAGATTTTATTTCCCTTATGTAAACACATGCTTCGAGAATCACTAATTACTTCGGAAATTTATGATCAGCAATTACATTTATGGATGCGGGTAATTATAACGCCAATTAAGTATTTTTAACAACCATTTTGAGAAAAATTATGAACCCGCGTATGTGCATTTATTGAGAACGTTTAAAATATCTTATTTTTACGATTCGGTAATTTGTTCGGCGAAAAATGCAATAAAATTTCAAGAGTCTTTGCATACAGAAGTGTACTGCGTCAAAAGTAAATTGATTTATATATAAAAGAAATTCTTACTGTAAACGTTTAAACTTTGTCGAATAAAAGTTTTTAAAAATTGATAAGTGCAAAAAATAGCAACAATTGTTATTATAAGTAGGGAAACACCAGAAATATGCATAAAGTACTTTATATTACACTCCCGTTTGTGAAAATTGCAACACCACGAAAGACTTACGCGAGTGAGCTGAAAATTGCAGGAAATGTAAAGTAGGGCATGATATGCAAATGATTAGAATTGCAGACCGGTAGCGCATGCGTATGCTGAGCAGCGCCCTATGAACGGCGGTTCGAACAGAATATAAAAAGACGGCTGTAGCAAAGAATATAGATAAAGGGAGAAGAAGTTCCACTTCGAGACCAGTTTGTAAGCTCCGCAGAGAAAAAAAAATACTAACGGAAACATGATATGAGACTAAAGCCGACATTTAGGAACAAATTCGTCGCCAACGGTGAACTGGCTTGGCGGAGGGTTGCCATTTCCTCGCGGGAGTTGGGGAGACACGACCCCTCTGGAGATTCTAAAGCCTTTTGTATCTGAAGATTTGAAGAGTTCCAGATGTTCAATGGTTCTTCTCTTTTAACTAATGTACTCATTCGCTACTGTTGAAAAACCGCAACTGATACCGCGATTTTTCTCTTTGAGTGGGCCTGGAAGAAGTGTCATCGCGCCGTTCGACCCCTGAGCGTTGTGTTGATGGGAGAAATTTGTTTCTTCACTAATTTTTGATTACGGAGTTCCGAACTGATGCATCTACTAATCAGAATAAATTCGCCCTAAATTTCCCCTTTTATTGATCATTGAGGGAAGAAACATTATTATTTATTTCCACTTTTGCTGATGTATATCATTGAGGTTGTAAAAACAAAATAACCTTTTTGGTCTGCTACGGGGAGTATTCTTCTTCTTTTTTTTATTTAAAGAAATGGTTTAAACGAAGAAATAAATTTGAAAGTAGTTAATATTTCGTTTGCTTAATTTTACCCCTTTGACAGGAACACCAAGTGTCCCAGCATCTACTTTACAGCACAAAAAAATGTATTTTTGGTGCCCAGAGTTTGAGGACTGATTTTAGATATGTTTGGGGCTCTGAATCAAAATATGAAATTAGTTTTTCTCTAGCAGCTCTAGTTTTCAGATAATTTCAGCTGTTTTACCCAAATTATTCAGTTTTAACTCCATTTTATACATTTCTAAATCAAAATGTAGGCTTCTGAAACAAGGACTGCCTCCAGCATATTTGCTCTGCTATAGTCAGTTAGCAGTCTAGTTACATTCAGAAAAACTCCCTAAATGGAGTAAATATCTAGCAAGTTTAGTAAAAAGGCTTCAACGAATTACGGTCAACTTGTAAGTTCTTGCAACGCATATATTCGCTTTGCGTGATGTGTGACGAATTGGATCTTTGTATGTAATATTTTCAAGGCCCGACTAATGTAGACCCTAAATAAACTTTTTTGGGGGTCCTCTACAGTCAAACCTTATAAGCAAAAGCATTAATAAAGAATCAGGGGTGGTAGTTTCAGTGGTGTTGAGGTGTTAAATCACTTATTCAAAGCAACCCACACTTGTACACATAAAAAAATGTAGATAAATTCAGGAGTTAAAACATATGCGAAAGCTGATCACTATTATTCGATTAACCGGGGAAATTGTTCGATTAAGCGGGATCCCTAACATTGCGAAATGTCTAACATTGGGAAATATTCGGTTCCTGGAGATTTTATTCGTATAAGCGGGGTTTTCGTTTATCCGTTACAAGATTAAGTGGGGCTGACAACATTGTGTTTCCATTACAAACCAAGTGCGCAGAACAAAAATTGACTTATTTTGTAAACAAACAAATAACAGAATTTTTTTAAAAAATACCAAGAACTTTTCATAATGAACTCAAAAGTACAAAATAATTTTTCTGGGTCACAAAGGACAATTTAAAAATTCCTGTAGTTTTCGAAAATGACACCACAAACGAAGAAAAGTGGGGCTCACGTCATGAAGAGGATTTATTATTATCTAGCTTTCAATCATAACTTGGAGTGTTGAAACATGCATATTTTTCTTATTGGGAAAGTTTGGTTTGAAATGACTAGAACCGCACTTTTCTTCGTTTGTGGTGTCATTTTCTTAGAATTTTCGAAAAAATACAAGAATTCTTAAATTGCCCTTTCTGATCTAGAAAAGTTATTTTGTCCTTTTGAGTGCATTATGAAAAGTGCTTGGTATTTTTAAAAGCATTCTGTTCTTTTATTCTTTTTAGTGTAAATGTATTTCAGAAATAGAATAATTTTACCCTCACGTTTTTAATATAAATGCTCCCCACTAAAAGGGAAAAAACCTATGTACGTGTCTAAAACTTTAGGCAGTAGGCACTAAAATTTAATCCTTGTTTCTCTGTAGGATTTATGTTTGCTAATTTCATGCTTGCTTCAGAGGAGCCTTGATTCAAAATTTTCATTATGATTGCTTTTAACATTAGTGTTGAA
>NW_026558982.1:0-96176 GCF_026930045.1 Uloborus diversus
TCTGTTAGGGTTTCGTGATTACAAAACATCGTAAAAACCTAAAAAGTACGATACTTTGGTCCACCGTAAAACTTGAAAAATTCCATCTGAGGGGGTTGGGAAGGGACAAGAAAAACTTAAAGTAGGATTTTAATCAGGAAAGCGAAAAAAAAAAACTTAATTTGAATTTTGACCTCTTGAATTCAAATTATGTTTTCCGCAATCACGAGTGTGTGTATGTAGGCATGTGTGTTTATGTGTGTGGGGGGGTATGTGTGTGTGTGTATGTAGGCATGTGTGTTTATATGTGTGGGGGGTATGTGTGTTTGTGTGTGGGGTTTGTGTATGTGCGTGTAGGCATGTGTGTTTGTGTCTGACTGCAGGTATGAGTGTGCGGGTAATTGTGTGTATGAGTGTTTGTGTGTGGTAGGGAATGAGTATGTGTGTGTGTGTAGGCATATGTGTTTGTGTGTAGGCATGAGTGTGTGGGTAGTTGTGTGTAGGTGTGTGTGTGTAGGCATATGTGTTTGTGTGTAGGCATGAGTGTGATGAGTGTGTGGGTAGTTGTGTGTAGGTGTGTGTGTATGTGTAGGGGTCTGTATGTATGCGTAGGTGTCTGTATGTATGCGTGTGTATGTAGGCATATGTGTTTGTGTGTAGGCATGAGTGTGATGAGTGTGTGGGTAGTTGTGTGTAGGTGTGTGTGTGTGTGTAGGGGTCTGTATGTATGCGTAGGTGTCTGTATGTATGCGTGTGTATGTATGTGTTTGAGTGAGTGTGTGTGTGTTTGCGCGTGTATACGTGTGTGTAGGTGTATGTATTTGTGTGTGTAGTTGTGTATGTACGCTTGTGTGTGTAGCATATGGATGCAACCTGAAGACTGTTTTCGCTATAGGATCAGCATTGTGAGGAACCGGTCGACGGTGATGTTGCCGAGGGTGCTGGCAGGAAAATAAAATAGCACATCAAAACAGTCAAGTGAGAACAATAAGCAATCGTGATTGCTCAAAAAAAAAAAAACTGGAAACTTTCATCAACGGATAAAGAGAGAGATTGCAGCCTCAATTCATCAGGCACCAGAGACATGACTTTTATATGGAAGACTAGCAAAAATACCCGGCGTTGCTTGGGTTAGCAATAATTATCAGAAACAACCGTTACTTGCATTTGTTTTCTGTTTTAAGTGAAAGAATTTAAAACACACCTTTTTGACGTGACTTAAAATCTAACTTCTTCCTTACTCATAAAACTAAAGTAGCAGTAAGTAAAAAGAGCAAAATAGTATTCATTTAGAAACGAAAACACGAAATTTAAGCGTATACAAATTTGAAGAATTTCCGAATTATGAAATTAAACTTCACATGTTTAAAAAGATTTTTCAGTTTTTTTTTTTTTTTTTTTTTTTTTTTTTACATTGAGTCTTAGCTTCTATGTATGTCTATTGAAGAACAAACTGTTTAAAAAAATATAGCCGCGCGCCCGTGATCCCCTTAACTTGCTTTAGTTATTTTGGAAAATCTTAGTTATTGTGGGTTCTTGGTGAGATTAAAAATATTACCGAATTTGCGGGAATCGTTTTGGGATACCTTGAATAATGCTCCCCCTCCTTACTTTGTAAAACGGTATGTTATTAATTTTTGTTAAAGAGATATTGTCGCCATATGCTAAAATACTTTTTGTCACCATAAAATGGCGCTAAACAATTTCATCCGTAATGTTTCCAAAATAAGTAATAAAATTTGGCGATGGTTTGAATTTGTGCACAAAGTCACATTAATGGAAGTTTTTGTGCTGTTTATGGATTTGCCTAATTTAGTTGCTGGATTATTTTACAGCAAAAAAAGTTTTTAAAGATTCTTTGATTGACGATATTTTGTTTACATGGTGAAGGCTGACAAACATTATTACGTAGTCTTTGACTTTAAAAACCATGACAGTTGAAAAAACTGCCAAATGCATCCGCTACTTAAATCTTTCTGCATTAATTTTGGCGAGGTTTCTGCTGTCAGATTGGATAATGATTAAAAATTCCAGTCAGCACAAATAATAAAAAAAAAACCATTAATTACTCTAAAGTTCCATTTAAATGGAAAATAATCAACCAAATCTATAGTTATTATTAGCCAATCTTGGGGAAAAAAGTTACTTTAAGATTTGACTTAAGAAAAGCCTCAAACAGACCGACGAAACACAAAAACATTCAACAATTCTATGAACTGCGAGTTGAGATGATACACTAAATAATGAATTGGGCTGAGGAAAGCCTTCGAACATGGAACAAAAAAAGCCCATAACTCGTTTTTCATACAACTTAGAACTTTCTTACAGATGCCATCTTCAGCAGAAAATAAGCGCTTTCGATGAACACATAATTTTAATGTATGCACGTATTTTTTAAACGTCATATTGGGGCATTTATGCGAAAATTTGGACAAATTATAACAAAAAAGTAACTATCAATCGGATTTTTTTCGAACTGGTCTACAAACCTCCCCAGTACCAAAAAGAACAAACGGTGAAAGTTTCAGCCAAATCTGCCGAGTAGTTTCTGAGATCTTAGGGAACAAATTTACCAAAGTCCATTTATATATATATATAGATGAAGAGAAACTGAAAGTTGTAAGAGGTCCAAAAAGAAGTCGACCCAGTTGCATCCAATTCTTTCAAATTTTGTTAAAAGTTTAAAGAATTTTGTTGTGGCAAAATGAAATGGGCTGAGCTGTTTTTCAGTTATACCTGATGTGGTAAAAGAAGGAGATATTGTTGAGTGGATTGAGTTAATGGATCATTTGTTTTTCACATTGTTCCTGTTCAAAAAATTGTTCAACCTCCAAAAGTTATGAAACAATGACTTTTTTGACGACAGTTTGTGAGACAATAACTAGTCCTGCATACAAACTTCCTTAAAACAAATGTGTGACTCAAACTTTTGTTTTTATTATTAACAGAATTTCGTAAGTCCACAAGTCTTTATTAGGCCCTGTTTAGTTATAAAATGATCTAAATAGAAAAAACCACTTTGGGCCTAAGTAACACAAACGAAATGGTAACAGTGGTCCAAATAAAAAACAATTAACTAGGGCAATTGCACATTGAAGCAAACTGATAGCTATTCAAAAATTTAATTAAGAGTCTCTAATTGTGTAAAATAAATTTCCACAGATTAGTCAAGGAATACGTACACAAGTTTTGGAATAAGATGATAAAAGTTCCTAAATGTGGGCCATAGTAGCCCGTATGACAGTACTCAAGTAATTCAAGTGGTTAATGAAAAACGTTTGCAGCTCAGCAGTAAAATAGTATTACAGTGAAACCACTCCGAGCGGCCACCTGTCATAAGCGGCCTCCCCTCTAAACGGCCACTTTTTTTCGACATGGTCCATGAACTTCAATGTTGAAAACACCCCCTAGCAACGGTCACCCAAACCTTCTGAACGGCCGCCGAGTGGATGCGTCCACTCCGTTTTTCAGGAAAATCTGTTCACTTTCTGTGTCTAATCCGCAGCTTTTCAGTTCAAAGAGGAGAATTCTTATTGGCCTTTAACGAATTATGAAAAATTTGGTGAAAAAATGTCATTTATTTTTTTTTTTATAAGTTGGTCAGTGTGTACGTGTAATCCGGGTTGTAAACAAAGCTGTCGGAGATCATTTCATGAATCTCGAAATACGTATTGAAATTCTGAGCGATATGAACACGGACAATCGGCGGGAGAATTATTAATAGAGTACGATTTCGAATTTTTTCCAGCACGAAACAGCAATGGAGAGTTTTGATAATTACACTGCCGACTGAGAAAAACGTCTTTCAGCTAACGAGTCGGCGAAAATAAGTGTTTTTCAATCAAATCTAATATTAGTTTGGGATTGGTTTAAACTAATCAGTTCCCTGTGTGCAATTATCGTCTTTTGAGCAAATACATTTTTTTGCCTTCCAGGCACCAATTCGACTTCTGACAATCAATTTGCGTTTTGTAATCGTAAGCAAATTGAACTTTTAACTGAAATCCTTTTTGGGGATAATAAATAAAGTCATCGGAAATTCAGATGCAGTGACAAATAAATTGGTTAGAGCAATATTTATTTATCATTTTGAGTTGCAACAAGCAACAACTTTCATTTTATTTTTAAAACAATTGTTGGAGAAAATAAATAACTTAAATCAAATTGTATCCTTTCTTCGAAAAAATGTATATAATAATTAAATAATGTACTATTTTCCTTTTAGAACGTCTCAAACTTCATTCTGCATATCAGGCTTGCTCTTTTGTATACTTTAGAATTATATTGCGACTCTAACGAAAGCCCTTTAAAGCGGCCACCCCCCTCAACGGCCGAAATTTTGCGGAACGGACGGGTGGCCGCTCAGAGAGGTTTCACTGTATATGTAAATCCTTATTTTTTATTACAAACCAGCTTTGTATAGTCTGCCTCGGAAATAAAAGTTATGTCAAGTGACGCGTGTTCAGCAATTAGGCTTAAATAATAGAAAAACGAATGCTGTAAAATTTCCGGTCAAAATAATGATTCTTAAAACTTGTTAACGGCAAATCTAAAAGTCCCGAATAAATTAAATCCAACCCTCCATTAATACAACTAAAACCTTCTACTGGCAGTACAAAAAAAAAAAAAAAAAAAGAAAGAAAAAAAAAGGGCTAGAAAATAATCTAAAGGGAAAACTGTACCTCAAAGCAAAAGCAAGCATTTTTTCACATTCGAGAAAAAAGGCAGCACATCAAAATGATTTTATTCACGTTAATTATGTACCTCATAGCCAGATTGACGTAAATCCAAAAAATTGCGATTTTCTGTTTATTAGTGCATTATATATAGTTAATTCTACATCGAGCCATGTGAAAAAAAATCATTTACAATTTTTTGTCTGGGTCAAAAGAGCGCGGGACTCATCCTTTGCACACGCCAGAAAAAAAGCTTTTCTTCTCTCCTGTAGAATTACCATATTGTGACTTACCTCCTTCTGATTCTGAAGTACAGAATTTAAACTGAGCTCGTTGGCAAACCATAAATTTTCGATTTGATATTCTTGTTCCATTAGGTTTAAAAATGCTGATAATTTTTTTTCGGTGATTTTACAGCCTTGACTTTTTTTATTTTTTTGAAATTCAAAGGATGTAAATCAACTTCAGGGGTAATTTTTCGGGCTTTCGAATGAAACTTGAATTAAGAAAATGGGATAATGATTTCGAGTAGAAAGAGCCATTTATTGCCCTTTTTGGATCCGGAAATATAAAGTCACCCAATGCGGGTTTTTTGGTGCTTGAACCCCCTCCCCCTACATTCCTTCTCGGGTGCCCAAGTACCTCTCTACCAAATTTGGTCGAGATCCGACGTAAACTGTGGAACTAACGCAATTATTACACCATTCTTTTACGGAGGGGGCATGACGCAAGCCTAAAGTTTTCTCCTGAATAAATAAGAAGAATTATTTCAAAATTGTGACATTAAAATAAAGACAAGTTCTGGAATATCGTCTGCCGAACCTATAATTCTTCTTTCGAAAAAAAGACAGCAGCTACCATTCAGGGAAACGTATTAATAAACAGCTTAGTCTTAGAGAAAAAACCACCCTAATTAGCGTGAAAACAACAGTTCCTAAAAACCACAGATTGAGAATAATGATACACAAATAAATATCAACGTTTCCGTATAAAAGTTTTGTTACAATAAAGACAACTTCCTGAAAAACCTCCTCAGAACGAGGACAATAGTTTCTGAAACTCTTTAGAAGAAGAAAAATCTTACCTTAAAGTCATCATTGGAATAAGGCAGTCGGTCTCTATTAACTCCTCATAGAATAAAGGTAAGTTTTCCCAATAACGTCATCCATTGCTTCAAAAATAAATCTGGATAGGAAAAATATGTAAAAAAATAACATTCAGAATAAAGAAAAAATTCCGGAATACCATCAACAGTATAAAAATGAACAAAAAAAAAAAAAAAAAAACATTAGGGTTAAAAAAAACAGCACTGAAAAATTCTCTTTCGAGCAAGGACAATAGTCCCCAAAGCTCACCATTGGAATAAAGACGCGAATCAAAACAGTAAAATTTAGGCCCTAATTAGATTAAATACAATACCAAAGACAATTTCAATAATAAATTCAAGACAAAATTTTCAGTCAACGTCTCTAGGCTACAGAATTAAATGAATAGACGTTAATAGAAAAAAATAATAATTTGAACTTTTGGCATCTTGAATTCAAATTATGTTTTTCGCAATCACGAGCGTGTGTGTATGCGCGAGTTTGTGTAGGCACGTGTGTGTTTGTGTAGGCGCATGTGTGTGGGTGCGTGTGTGTGAATGTACGTATGCATGTGTGTGGGTGTTGTGTATGCAGTGCTGTGCGTGTACGCAAGTGTGCTTGTAGGCGTTCGTGTGTGTGTGTAGGCGTTCGTGTGTGTGTGTGTGTGTAGGCGTTCGTGTGTGTGTAGGCATGTGTGTTTGTGTCTGTGTGAAGGCATGAGTGTGTATGCGTGTGTGTAGGTGTGTAGAAGTGTGTGTGTGTAGGTGTGTGTATGTATGCTTGTGTATAGACGCAACCTGGACACGGTTTTCGCAAAAGGAGCAGCATCGTGAGGCGGCCGGTCGACGGTGATGCTGCAGAGGGTGCTGGAGGGAAAAGAAAATCAGCGTAACGCTAAAAACAGTCAAATGAGAATAATAAGCAATCGTGATTGCTCAAAAAAAATCAAACTTGAAAAATGCTAATTTTCCATTATTGGATAAGAATAAAAAATAGTTGAAGAATTTTATTTGTCCATATTTGAGCATAACGGCAACAATATGGCATTTCCTCAGCGAAATTCACTGCATAAAAAAAATCAATATCTGGCACCCAGACCATTTTAAATGTCAAGTTCAATTTCCTTTACTTAAAAATGCCCTCGCTAATGTAGGTTCTCCTTTTCTTTAGACGTAGCACATACGTGTATTTAGCAAATAAAACCGGGTAAAAGCTAAAATCCTAAAGTCTGACGAAAGTTATTTAAACCTATTTTATGTAAAGCCAGACAAATGTTCTATCAAACAGCAACAGTATAAGGCTCAGCTTATACTTCCCCTTTGGCGTACGCTAGTCAGATTTTAGACATTACTAGAACTGCTAGTTTCTCTCGGCATTTTTAATTGAAAGCCCTCTATTGCAGAAAATGTTTAGAAGGAATGCTACTCGGATGAAGATTCCGTACGAGTAACAGAAATTTCCACTGAAATTCAACTTCTATTACTGCTTAACCTCAGGGGGTTGCAACTGTATAAATATATAGAACAATTTTCAAAAACGTCTTCAGAAGAAACAAAGCAGACTATGGTACTGGTACAAAATTAGGGCTATGATGGAATCCAGCAGACACGGTATAAACAAAAATTTCAAAACATTACCGAAAACGATGCAAATGTCGAACAGACCTCACTTGTTCCATGAAAACAAGACTTAATTATTGACGGTGAAGGGAAATAATTAAGTCTTGCTAATATATATATATATATATATATATATATATATATATATATATATATATGCATGCTAGATATTGCCGAGCCATGCGAGTATGTTTAGAATCCTGAGCCTGAAAGATTTTTGATGCATGGTGCTGAAAGTAGAACCCCTATAACTGGAGAGGCCGACGCATCTGCCATTTTGGAGCAAGCGTACAACAGGGAAAGCTACCTTCGTTGGCAATCATTCGCCAAACAGTGAACGAGAGAGTCAGAGAGCAAAGGTGTGAACATTGGCGAAATTTTAGAAAACGTTGGCATCATTTCCAGGTTGCCAGTCACTTCACGGGCTATTAATTATCCATTTCTTTTTTCTTTCAGATTTCCAGCAGATGCAGAAGAGCTGAAATACTTTTTTTAGAGCTGTTTGCACAATTAACAGCCGAACAACCACCCATTTGACTCAATTTAATACATGCTAAAGAAATGTAAACATCAGTAGCAATGCTATCGCTAAGAAGCACTTGATCAAGTTTGCTTCAAAATGGCGGATGCGTCGGCTCCTCTACTATAGGGCCTTAGCTGAAGGTACCTCTAAAGCACTCCAACCATCTGTTCGGTTTCAGAGAAGGCAGTTGTAGTGCACACCAAGCCTTGGCACCATCACCGATTACATTTTTCACTATAATTTTAATGAGTACGAAATTCTAACCCCTATTTGAGAAGTGGTAGTTGACCACACACGACTCTGAAAATCAGAGTCCCCAGAAGCATTAAATATGACTAGGGGGCTATCGCCCCCTGCTCGCTAACGCTCGCCAACCCCCGGAACTGCTTACGCAGTTCCTTCGGATCGCTTCGCGATCCGAGCTCGCTACGCTCGCTCACCGGTCACCAAATATTGGTCTAGTTTTACCTTTATCTTAAAAAGTAGTTTTTCTTTTCTTAATATGAATATCATAACACTTATTATTTTCATACATTTAAAAGGGGAAAATTACTTTGACATGCAACTCATGCAGTGGATTATTATAAAGCAAAAGTTTGCAATTCCATTATCTTTTGAGAGAAGTATGCAAAGGGATATTTTTGTACTAAATTTACAAACATAATATAATCTTTCTTTCCTACATTTTCTGAATGCAAAAGAAATTGCAGTGAAAAAAAACCCTACAATGTTAACACACTTAAAACCATTTCATGGTCATTAAGTATACTATGTTCAGTGTCAAAATATGTGTATATATATGTTTCAAAATGTCTAACAGTTGCAAAGAGCAAGCAACTTTTGACATTCTCTGAAAGCAGCGATTTAGTCAAAAAATGTTAGAATGAGTGTTTTAAGAGTCAAGAAACCAAATCCAGTGGCACGACAGCTTATGAAGGCCAAGGCCTACTGTACCCATCTCACTCCTTCCAACCAAGGGCTCTGGGGTGCTAGGCAGATGTTTTCGTTTAAGAGGTCAGCCTAATGCGGAACCCCCTGGGTTTAGTTCCCAAGCATACTTAGTACTTATTTTATCGACCCACTGAAGGAATGAACAGCTGAATCAATCATGCCCAACCCGGAGATCGAACCCGAACCTGCAGTGTGGAAGGGCTACCTCTGGGCTTCAGAACACTTGAATATAATTTAAGAAGAAGAGAGCAGTGGGCTATGGAGTCTTTAAATGAAAGATCTAAACGCAGACTGGTTAGAAATGCTGCCGATACGCTAAGGTGCACAAATTTACACCGTCTTCAAATCGAGAGAATTTTGCAAGTGTTTCCGAATACATTTACGGACTAATCATGCACTTTACTGGAAAAAAGGGTTGACCTAAGACTGATAATTGTAAAACTGGAGAAAAATATTATTGTACCAAAAAAAAAATTATTGATTATTATATAACACTAATATTTGTCATACCTCGGATATCATTTATTTCATTCGATAGCAATATGCCTTTTAAATTCAAACGTAAACAATTTCCTCTTAGATTAGCCTTCCTAATAACTATAAATAAAACAGAGGGTCAAAATGATTTTGTGAAAACATATTAGCAGTAAAATCAGGTTTCCCGATTCAATTTGTTGCTTTACTTTGCCACTGTGGCTCAGTTCTTAACATCAATGCCATTGCAAAAGTATGTGAAATGTTTTGCTCTTCCGGTCTTCACGATTCAATTTGTTGTTTTACTTTGTCATTGTTGTTCAGTTCTTAATTTCAATGCATTGCAAAACTAAGCGACATGTTTTGCAATGAGAATTGTCCAATAAATTCATTTAGTCTATGTGGAATAACATAGTACAGTGAAGCACGGTTTATACGTTTCTCTTCTATTCGTTTTTATCAATTATACGTTTTTTAAATTGTCCCTGGAGGGTCTAATATATATTTTCTTTACCAATTATACATTTTTTCATTTGTACGCTTTTTTCATAGTCCGTTCAAAAACGTATAAGCGGTGCTTCACTGTATATAAAAAATTTGTTTGGAAAAAAAATTCAGTATTTACAGGTTGCAGTTAGTTAAGCTTGACCACGAAAAGAAGGCGGATGACCTTTAAGGGAAACATCATTTGTAATAGGTAGAATCTTCCAGAAAGCACCAAAGAGTAAGAGGCATGGTCTCGCTAATCCTATCTATTCCAAAATAATAACAAACAACCTATTACAAATGATGTTTTTGCATTAAGGTCATCAACCTTCTTTTCATGGTAAGCTATAGCAGGGCTGCGGAGTCGGACTGGTTTTATGGTAAAGGAGTCGGAGTCAAAGGTTTAAAATTTCAAGAGACAGAGTCAGTAGGATTTTCTATCAAAATTCGCAGCTCTCCCAATATTTGAGGAGTCACAGCCGGAGTCAGACTAATTTTGGGTAAAGGAGTCATAGTCTCTAAAAATCCTGTAGTCGGAGTAAGACATTTTCCTCCGACTCTGCAGCCCTCGTAAGTAGGGAACTTTACTTTTTGTAAGCACTATGGTTAAGGGCAATTTACCTTTTGACATCAACATTAACTTTGCAAAGGATTTTTTTTAAAAAAAGAAGAAAATCATAATACTTCTCTGGATACACAATAGAAAATTTCTGGGTTTTCAGATACTATGACTTTTGAATGCCTTACATATGACATGTCTGTAACTGAAAAGTGGTTTTGTCAAACTAAAAAAAAAATTATCAAAAGTTTGACTCTGTGCGTTATTTATAGTTATTAGGAAGGCTAATCTAACAGGAAATTGTTCACGTTTGAATTTAAAAGGCACGTTAGTATCGGATAAAATAAGTGGTATTCGAGGATATGAGTATCAGTGTTATTATTAGCATTTTTTTAAAAATAAATAATATTTTTCTCCAGTTTCATTACTATCACTGTCATTTCAACTCTTTTCTCCAGTAAAGTGCATGATTATACCGGAAATATGTTTGAAAACACTTACACAGAAATCACTCGATTTGCAATTCCCGGTTCACGGCGTGCGTTTGCGCGTCTAATCCTATCGGCAGCATTTCTTACCGCTCAGCGTTTAAATCTTTCATCTAGAGACTCCCAAGCACACTGCTTTCTTCTTTGTAAATTATATTCAAGTGATCGAAAACACTTATTCAAAACTCAAAATTCTAACGCTAGACATCTAACGCTAGAAGCGAGTCGGCAGCACTTGTAAACAACGATCGTAAACAAAGCGGATCGTTGCCAACGGAGAGAAAGAAATAAAGGCTCGTTTTGCGCCACGCATAAGCGTTTTATATATATAGATTATAGAGAGCATACCCCCCGCCCCTCATAAGGGAGCCCATTATTTCAGAAAGAGCATACGTCCCATTTTTTTGCAAAATTCAACTATGTCATTAAACTTTTGTGGTTAAAGAGTTTAAAATAAAATCTGTCTTGCTTCATTTATATTTTCATCACTCTAAACTTTACTTTCTGGTTATTGATTGCAGTAAAGTCATAAGTCCAAACTTTAAAAAAATATATGTTAAATTTTAGGGATTAAATAAACCGTAATTCAAAGTGAAGTAGGGTAGGTGGGGGGTAAAGACCTGCGTGGGGTAAAAACCCGCACCGACATTTTAACTTGATCACCTTGGAGTAAGAAATTTACCTCTAGGTGGTAGGTTTGTCCTATGGAAACCTATTGATCAATGAAATTTTGTCCTGACTAGGCACTCCAGAGACGAGAAAGGGGGATAAGTATGTTTTTTAATACTTTGATCTAACTTTTCTAATATATTATTTGAACATTGTAAAATATAGAATTTGAAAAGAATAATCAATGAATTACATTTTAATACTGGTACATTAAAGCTTCACCTTCGCGTGAAAACAGACATTCTAATGGCTGCTTAAAAGCAACATTGGGCGTTTTTCAGAAAGTGACAAAATGGGGAAAATCCCCGCAGTTGTTTTGGGGTAAAACTCCGCATCTCGAAAAGGTCAAGGATTCTCTCCACTCGGCTTAAAATTGTCTCTTTTTTGAAATATTATTAGTATTTTTGTTTAGGATGTGTTTTGTACAGCTTATTCATCTTAAAAAGTTAATTGTTGGTGGATGGATTGTTGGTTTATTCATGAGGTTTTAATTTGGATAAGATTTGTTAGGTCATTTCAATTCAAATGTGCTTTCATTAATGTAATAATTTCTCCTTTTTTTTTTTTTTTTTTTGAACGTTTACTTACGTACGTTTAATTTTTTTGTTCTAGTACCCGCCTGAAAATTTTAAAGAAATCGGCCGGATAGCTTTCGAGTTTTGCGAGTTCGAACACACAGACGCTTTTTGGAGACTTCATTTTATACTATGTAGAGATACTTTTTTTCCTTAGAGACATATTTTGCAAGGCCATGATGCTAAATTAGTATTTACTTGAGCGTCGTGGGGACCTTAGAGCAGGAATTAGTAATAGCGAAAGACTGGGCAAAAAGCTCAAGTCACGTGACTCGACAACGACGAATGGTTGACACGTTTTGTGTGAAATTAGCGAAATGACCGGATATCTTCTAGTGCTGTGCATTAAAATCTGTCACGTGACTTGGGGTCTTCGCTAAATGGGTCATTCCATACAGATTCAACGGATGAGTGGGCTCGACCATTTTTAATTTTTTTGAAACTCATATCCCAAAAAGAGGCATGTGAATGATGTTTAAAACCACTTTTATTTTTTCTCTAACCTTAACCATTGATTTCTTAGAGGTCATCAAATATTTTCGTAGTCAAAAATGGGAGTTTTAGACCTTTGCATTTTGGCCCAAATCTAATTGAATAACAATCATGGCAGAACATTTTACATTTTGATGTTAAAGTACATAAGATAATAGTCTCACACACTGAGTTATGTAGCTGCAACTTAATTAAAATAATGGCAGAAGGCGAAAGTTCAAGGTCAAATGTAAAATTTTCTCATTTTAAAGGGTCATAACTCGCTTCTTAAATTACATATATTTTCCTCTATATAATACAATGTTTTTTCAGTATAATATAAGTATAAAAATAATTATTTTAATTTGATAACTTAGAAATATTTGGACATGAATGAGTAGTTCACATTTGATTGACAGCTTAAGTAGTTAACTTATAGACTAGACTGATAATCTACACACACAAAGTTTCAATATATACAAACATACGCTCTGTACATTAACAGATAAAAGATGCCTTAAACATATGCAAAAACATTATATAAACAAAATTTAAATTTTAAAAAGTGCATTTTTTATTTTTTGTTTAAGTGTAGTTTTGAAAAAAATGAACTCATCTAGTAGTCCTATAGTTGTAATGGTGACTCAAGTATATGACGTTTTGGAATGCATTACCAATGCACATTCATAATTTGATACTTTGAAACTGAACCAGGACCAAAACAATGACAGGAGTTCTAAATTTTGTGATCAACACAAGCTATGTAATAACCTTTTTGACAATAATGGGAATCTTCTTTGGATAGTATTTTTAGTAATACACTATTCTTCATACTTATTGCTGGGGGACAGTAATATTACTGTGATAATATTTAAATAGGGTGGCATAAAGCAGTGATTAGATGTTGTATAGGGAAGTTTATTTGCACAGTCAAACCTTTCTTGCAGTATTTTTTTAGCTAGTTTAATATACTGAATGCTCACAAGGATACATGCAATGTTTAGTGGCAAAAATGCAGAAGGTATGCATTTCTGTAGGAATTTAAATGTGACTTCTAGTAGCTCTTTGCAAGCTAGTCTTAGTAGCATCAATTCTTTTTACGGTTCCTCCGATTCCCTTACATTGTCCATTACCATGACATATTGCATAGAAATGCCAGTCAGCTCTCAAGTTGACATCCGTTTCGTGATTACATAAATTAACAAAGTTCTTTATATTTTTGTTGTGTATTTGAGTAAAGTATATGCCACATACTGTGCCACCATCAGAACTATAGTACTGTGTGAGTTCATTTTCTTAAAACTACACTGACGCAAGAAATGAAAAACGCGGTATTTTTTTCTTTCAACTACGTATATAATGTTTAGGCAAGTTACACAAGTTAATGTACAGTTACATAAGTAAATGAGTATGTTTGTATGCATTAAAAATTTGTGTGTGTGTGTAGATTATCAGTATAGTCTATAAATTAACTACTTAAGCTGTAAATCAAGTATGAACTACTCATTCATGTTCAAATATCAAGTTATCAAATTAAAATAATTTTTTCTACTCTTACAATATATTTTTTTAGTATAATATATTATATAGAGCACAATTCACGTAATTTAAGAAGGTGCAATGAAGTTTTCACTTTTTATTTCTGTTTTAGTATGTGAATTAACTAGTAAAAGTGCTCAATTTCAAAGACCTATATCTTTTTCACAAACCAAATACACAACACAATACATAGAACATGTATAGTTCTTAAATAGAATATTTAATTGGCCAAGAAATTTTATTTTTAATTTCATCCCTTTTTGGTTTACTGGGGTCGAAAAATGTCATTTTTCTCAATTTTCTGATCTTTGAGGGGCTGTAATTTGTAAAGGGTAAACAAACACACAATTACAGTTATATTTTCTCATTACTGTGACTCCAGTGATTAGTTTTTGCCATATTTCATTTTGTGTTTTTATCCCCTAAGTGAGTTATGACCCTTTAAAATGAGTAAAAGTTTTACGTTTGACCTTGAACTTTGGCCTGCTGCCATTATTTTAATTATTAAGTTACAGCTACATAACTCAATGTGTGAGACTATTATCTATGTACTTTAACATCAAAAGGCAAAACGTTCTGCCATGATCGTTATTCAATTAGATTTGGGCCAAAATGCAAAGGTCTAAAAGTCCCATTTTTGACTACGAAAATGACTTTTGATGACCTCTAAAAAATCAAGAGTTAAGGTTAGAGAAAAAATAAAAGTGGTTTTAAACATCATTCATATGAATCATTTTGGGATATGAGTTTTAAAAAAATTGAAAAGGGTCGAGCTCACTCATCCGTTGAATCTGTATTTAATGACCCGAATACAAGTCCCCGATGTCTCCATGTTATCTCTTCTCAATGGTGGGGAACTATCATTTTTTCTAATTAGATTATAAGAAGAATTATAGTGTCATATGTTTTCCTTTCAGTGGTGCTTAAAAAGTCTACAGATTTTCTAAAAATGAAACAGTTACAATCCCTGAAAAAAGTAAACGAACAATAGTATGAATCGAATATTATAAAATATACAGATTTTATGCCCGACATTAGTTTCCAAAACACTAACTTCTAAAACTTCACATTTTAAAACACACTTCACTACTAAGGCAATCTTCTGAACTAAAAGCTACAGTTTTGAAATTTAATGATTAAAAAAAATTAAATACATGAATAAATCTCAAAAATAATAAAACTGATCATGTACTACTAAATGTAAGAAACTTAAAATAATTCAGCTAAACAGAAAACTGTCAAAACTTAACTATGACCCACCTGCCTTTTTAAAATTAGCACCGTAGCACAGAGGGGCATTTGAGCCAAAAAGCTGGCCAAAAGTCGAAAATGCAAACTTCAATGAGTAGCTTTGACCTTAAATTTCAGAAAAGGTAAATAAATTTGGCATCACGTGGAAGTGTTCCCTCTGCACTGAGACTAACCAGTCGAATTTACCAGCAGTCAGAACTTAGCGCTTTCGAAATACGGCTGTCTTCGTTTGAGTCATTTCAGTTTCTCGAAGTTACTTCATTGTACTATTTTCACGTCAGAAGTAACTCTAGTGAAGTAATTTACTATGGACAGGGTTGAGCAAGGTTTGTGCACTATTATTCATCAGTTTTTATTTATTTTAAACTACTATTTTTACATTAGTACGGTTCGTCACACTTCACAAAAATTATATGTTTTTTTTTTTTTTGCAATTCCTAAAAAAGTGAAGGTTTTTAAACCTGTTGTACTCATTTGTACTCATTGAAAATTATACCCCGTGATACTTCAGAATCTCTATTTTGATAATCTGAACTAAAAGTTTGCCCGAATTTGCCCGAAAAAATAATAACGCGATCAATAGAGCAGTTGTGATTTTTATTTATTTCTCTTTTTTCGGTTGTTTTTAGGTTCACTGGCTTCTGTTACATCTATGAGTCGAATACAACTGCATAAGATGTAATTGGCAGTACAGAAAGGTTCTTTGATGGAAAGTTTAAAGAACTAATTAAAAAATCTAGCTAAAATTACTAACTGCCCTTGCGAAAAATTGTCGGAAGTTAAAAACACCATTAACAGTTTTAAAATTGTTTACATGCGAAAATGGATGGCATGTAATAGAATGGAAAGCAGATTTCTAGAAAACAACCAAAATTGGTTAAAAGAAGGGGTTATGTTACCTACCTACTCAGTTCCGGGTCTTTTACCATTAGGAAGACCCAGTAAGGATTTCGGAGAATCGAGTGAAAGAACGAAGCGCCGAAAAACATCGGAACTAAGAAAAAATGTTGCTGTTGATGAATTAACGTATGCTGCTCAAATGAGTCATCGTGCCATAGGCAACACAGACGTGGCAAAAGTTATCCAAGACATAAATAAGTCTCCAATCAGAGCAACAAAGTTTCGAAAAGCAGTCACTGCTGGTTGCATTATTATCAAAAAACACTCGCCGGAAGAGGCTTTGGCAATATTTGTTGAAGCTAATTTGTCTAGGAGTCAGTATGAAGTCATACAGCAGGCTAACAAAGATGTTTATCCTTGTTATAAATATGTACAAAAAGCAAAGCGAGAATGTTATCCGAAAAAGTTTGTCGATGAAACTTGTGCTCAAATACAGTTGCAAGATTTAGTAGATCACACAGTCATAAGATTGTGCATGTATTTAGAGCCAGAGTTCCAAGCATACAGTCATGAAAAAGCTGCAGATTTTGTGTTGATTTTTAAGTGAGGTTGTGACGGATCAAAGCAAAGCCAGTACAAACAAAAATTTGAAAATGAGGATGGCACTGATGCTCACATTTTCCTCAGTTCTCTTGTGCCTCTTAGATTAATGTCTGGCAAAAATGTTATCTGGCAGAATCCTTGTCCATCGTCACCTAGATTTTGCAGACCTATTAGAATAAGGTTTATTAAAGAGAACAAAGACATCACAAACGAAGAGATTTGGTATATAGAAAATCAAGCAAAAAACTTAGTTCCAACAAATGTTAGTGAAACAATTAAAATAAAACATTAGTTACTGCCTACAATGGTGGACGGCAAAGTGTGTAATGCGGTCACTGACACTGCATCTACTATGCGCTGCTATATATGCGGTAGCACGTCAAAAACCTTTAATGACTTATCAGCAAAAAGCACAGAAGATCCAGAGACTTTAAATTCGGGCTATCTATTCTGCACGCTAGGATTCGGTTTTTCGAATTTTTATTACATTTATCATATAAGATAAAAGCAGGAGTATTCAAAGGTCGTATTACAAAGAAAAATGAAAAAGATCAAAGTAAGGCAGCCAAAGTGATAATTCAAAAAGAATTCAAGAATAAAATGGGATTGCTGGTTGACGTACCTAAAGTTGGCTATGGAAACACGAATCTTCGGGTTTCGACATAAATGTGGAGCAATTTGGCATGTATACCATGGATACTGCGAAGTATTATGTAAATTTGTCTGCCTGACATCCTATGTCACCAACAGTCCACAAGATACTAGTTCATGCTCCGAGTATTATATCGCATGCCTTGTTACCAATCGGTCAGTTGTCCGAAGAGGCCGCAGAAGTCAGAAACAAGCATTTTCGGCAGTACAGAGAAAAATTCACCAGAAAAATTTCCAGAAAGGATTGTAACGAAGACGTTTTAAACAGACTTTTTTTAACTTCTGATCCATATTTGAGTAACGTTAG
This sequence comes from Uloborus diversus, assembly GCF_026930045.1. Taxonomy (NCBI): domain Eukaryota; kingdom Metazoa; phylum Arthropoda; class Arachnida; order Araneae; family Uloboridae; genus Uloborus; species Uloborus diversus. Next base: position 17,747 of record NW_026558982.1, read on the forward strand.
ATCATCTAACATGAAGAGAAAAAGGCAAAAGATATCGAAGGAAGCCATAAAATTTTTAAAATCTTTTTGTTTTGAAGATAGTGATAATGATGACAAAAGTTTGTAGACTTTCATCACCATCATCCCATGTACGTGTAAAACTGTAATTAATTTGCTCTGCTTTAATTTTTTGTACATTTCACTGTGTCGAATGTCTGTTTAACAGTTAGTAAATATGTACTTCAACATTGTTAAATTGTTTGGTTTCCTTTTACATATCTAAGCCAGTTAATAATCGGTATAACTTTTATGGGTTGCGTTTGAGCAAGCAAAATTAAGAGTATACATATAACTTGCCCGAGTTTATTATTAGCAACCATTTTTAGTGAAAAACTAGCAGAATAATCATTATATTTGAAAAATTTGATTTATGGCCAGCTTTTTGGCTCAAATGCCCCACTGTGCGTAGTCTCAATGCATAGTTCCCTTCGCGCATATCCAAGCAGGAGCTTTTCCTTATACTGACACATACAGAGTGGTGTTTTTAGTATGAGGACGTTTTCTTTCTTTGTCCATATGTTAGTGAGGAAAACACTGTTATATCAGTATAGACTAGTAGTGACGGGTTGCTTTCGTTGCATGTAAACTCTTTTAGTAAAGAAACACATTTACAGATTTCACACACATTTAGCCTTTAAAATCCTAACTAATAATAACACTGCACGGTCAAAAAAAAAAAAAAAGCTTCCAATTGATTCTTACGTAAAATGGACTCTCTGAATCCAAACATGAAATTTCCATTCACATCCATTATGTTCAGTTATTTTTTTTTCTTTTTTATAGTCTTACTAGCAGTACCCGCACGGATTTGCCCGTAATAGAAAAATTAAAAGGTCTTTTGGTTCGCCTGTATATTTACAAATAATGTATGGTGAATTTTCTCGCCAATTGGCTTGTGCCCATGTTACAGTTCCACGTTATGATAATTTCGTAATTTACTCGTCCATCTTATGATAGTTTTGTTCTTGATATTAGAATAGAAAATGAACCACAGCGAATTTTCGAAAAATCGCTTCGAGGTGCACACCCTCATGCTACAAACTAACTTTGTGCCAAATTTCATGAAAATCGGCCGGTCTAGGCGCTATGCGCGTCACAGAGATCCAGACATCCTCCAGACAAAGAGACTTTCAGCTTTATTATTAGTAAAGATAAAGAAGACACCGTAGGAACTCTGTAAATGTGTTTTCTTTACCAACAAAGCTTCAATGCAAAGAAAGCAACCTTTCTGCACAGTTTCAACTTATATTCAGAAATAGATTTACAAATGAACATGGGTAAGCTTATAATGCAACACTTAATCCATTTATTTTCTGGGGATGCAATTCCCTCCTCGTCCTCCTTCCCCTCGCTTCCCCTCTTTTAAAATTGTTTTCCCCTGCACTGTGCAGTTCAAATGCATAAAATTTTGAACCAGTAAAAAACTTTTTAACTAAAAAAAATACCGTCATGATTATGAATATTCGAAGTATCAGAATCTTACCGATTTTGCGAATGGCAGATTTTTAAGTATGTGTTTGACCCATTCATTGCTTATACTGCCATAAACAGCACAAAAGTCGTATCTGCATTTTTATCAAAATTGAGTTACGGTCACCAGCGGTTCCTTTTGTCACATATTTCACTTTAATGCGATGTTTTATGGTCATTTGTCAAGAGGAGGCTTTTTTTTTACTTTTAAAAAGTTGCATGTGAATCAAATATGTGGAGGCGCAAAACTTTAAGCAGGAATTTCTCATTTTGAACTCAGCTACGACTTTTGCGCGGATTGAGAGATTGAAACTGCAGCTTTTGGAACAGCTTAATCTCAACATAATGCATGTAAATATCACTTAGAAAGGGGCTAATTGGGTTTCCCGTAGCCAGACCATTTAACATAGTATAAAATTTCCCGCTGAAAACAAAAGAACATTGCTTAAGACAGGTACGAGTAAGGAAAATTAATTTCTCTATTTCCGTAGAGATAAACTGAAAGGCAGAAAGTCTTCTTTGAAGGCATAACAATGAACCCTCGACGGAAATTTTCGTAAATAAGGAGGTAATATCAAAAAAAGCCATTACAGAATTATTTGTAACGAAACTATGAATTTTTCTTACAAAATTTACAGAATTTTTAGTAGCAAATAAATTATGACTCCTAACAGGAGAAAACAAAGACAAATTTTTTGCAAGTTTAAAAAAAGTCGTTTAACATTGGAAACAATTGGCCAGAAAGGAATGCCAGCTTTATGCACGTTGGGTAAAGCATGAAATCTAGTACAATCAGCGATATATGGAAAAAAAGAGCGCTTACCATTTGAAGGCATAGAGTGAAGAAACTTGACAGCAGAAGAAATAGTTTTCGACTCCTTATCACTAGATCTTCAGAAATGTCTACATATGGACCGGAAGAAATAAAATTATTAGTTTATCAACATACGAAGATTTGTCAAGAACAACAATTCGGCTACCCTTGTCAGCTGTGGAAACAAACTTAAAGCTGGTATTAAGTACCATTACCCTGCATTATCCGATATGCCGCGAAATTCGAGGGTCACCAGACTTTCAATAACACTTGTCTAGTCCTTTCCGGCATGCCGGAAAAATCGGGGTTAGGAAAATAATTTTAATGCCATAAAACTATTTGTTCAGCTTAAAACCGAATATAAGTTCTATACATATGTTATTAGCATTAATAAACAGTTCAATTTTGTAAAAATATTTACTAACAATGTCATTTGTTATTTTAACATGAAAAATATTGTTTAATAACGAATAATTTCATAAAAATTAGATTAAAACTAAGTAAGCAAACATTTAAGCAGTAATTTACCGCCTCTAAACCAGTGCTAAAGAATTTGCCATAGCTATTTAATAAATAAAAAATTAACTTACCTCTAGAAAAGGAACCTGAAATGATTTTAAAAAATTTTGAACAAATCACAGTAACGATGATTGCTTCCAACTGATTACTTGATTGGCATGTAATTAAATCCATTAATAATGACCTGCCATAAATAACAAGCACATACCATATGCAACACAATTTTTTTTTTGAGCAATCACGATTGCTTATTGCTTTCATTTGTATGTTTTTGGCGTGCTATCATTTTATTTTCCCACCGCCACCCTCCTCACCATCACCGTCGAGCGGGTCCTCACGGAGCTGCTCCTATAGTGAAAGCCGTCTCCACGTTGCATCCATCTGCTACACACACGCTCATACATACACAACTACACATGCACACACAAACAAACACATACACACACAAACAAACACATACACACAACTACCCACACATTCATGCCGGCACACAGACACAAACATATCCTACACACACATACACAAACACCCCGCTCCCTCACACATTCATACACACAACTAACAACATATTTATGCCAGCACACAGACACAAACACACGTGCCTACACACACGTACACATACCCCTACACACAAACACATACATACAGACAGACATCTGCACATACACACACATAAAAACATACAAGCAACTACCCACACATTCATGCCTGCACACAAACACATATGCCTACACACACATACCCCCGGCCCCCACACACATTCATACACACAGCTACCAACATACTTATGCCAGCACACAGACACACATGCCTACACTCACGTACAAAAACCCTTATGCACAAACACACATACCCTTACACATACACACACGCATAGGTACAGACACCCAAACATACACACATAAAAACATACACACACTCATACCTGCACACAGACACAAACATACATGCCTACACACACGTACACATACCACTACACACAAACACACATACCCCCCCCCACACACACGCCTACATACACACTCGTGATTGCGAAAAACATGATTTGAATTCAAGATGTCAAAATTCAAATTAATTTTTTTTTTTAAAGACGGTTACTTTCGGGATTTATTTATTTATTTTTTTTCCTTACAGTGGTTTGCTTTCCGATTGAAACTGACTGGGGAAATTACTTTTGTTTTGTTGAAATTAACCTCGAATTATCCGGCAGCCAGAAAATTCGAATTTCCCAGCATGCTGGTCAACCTCACTTTTTTCCAGCATGCCGGATAATGCGGGGTTATATGGTAAATAAAGGGAGCAAATTCCATCATTGGCTAAGCAAAAGTTGAAGCCGAAATCACGTGAGTCAACAACGATGAATAGTCGACACATTTTGAGTGAAACTGCGAAAGAAACCTGATTTCTACCAACGCTTTTCTTTAAATTATATCACATGACTTGGTGTCTTTGCTTCAGGAGTGAAAGTGTTCACTCTCTCCATTTCTCTCTTCTCAATGGTAACAACCAAAGAATTAGAAACTAAATCCTTAGCACAAAAGCAAACAGTATACGCAAAAATAGGTTAGAAATTTTCGTTACATCCGATATTGGAAGCCATAAGATGCCGAACCGAATCTTTTTGAGAGGCAGTTAAGACACTAAATTTAAAAGCTTTCTCAACAGGAGCAATAAGCTTACCGGGAAACCAAACGACTTAGATAATTATTAAAAAAAAGTTTAAAATGTTCGCATTTGAAAGAGCATACTTAGACTTTTACTTCTTTTCACAAAAAAGTAAGTATTGTATTCGCAAAAAAAATTTCACCCAAAAATGGGCCTTAATTTCCATTTTGCTCACCCCCAAATGATTTTTTTTTAATTTTTTTTTCAACCCGACCACAGGTGGATATGCGCCTAGCAACGTACAGACAGCCGAAATATCCATTTTGACGATCCCCGAGTTAATTACAACAAGTTTTCTCGTGACGTCTGTATGTACGTATGTATGTCGCATAACTCAAGAACGGAAAGTCCTAGAAAGTTGAAATTTGGTACGTAGACTCCTAGTGGGGTCTAGTTGTGCACCTTCCTTTTTGGGGGGAAATCATCGTTAATTTCGAAGTAAACTCAAGTGGTGTTATAATGCGGCGGACACTTGACAATATATCACCAGTCTTTTGGTCGCCAAGTTTTGTCGCCAACTGGAGACAAATTTGGCGGTATTTTTTTTAATTTCTTTCTTTTTTTTTAAAAATCTGGTTTCAATTTGGCCATTGTTGGTGATATTTAGAGTAAACAATTGAATCATTAAAACTGCCAATAATGAGAAAATGACATTAAATTGAAGTAAAAGGAAGTCATGTGAGGTCACACAACAGCTCGTTTTTGACCCATGAACAGAGTGCCCTCGTCCCCTGCAAAGCGTGTGAAGGATGTTTTGCATTAATCCATTACTTGTGGGTCAATCCATGTGACATACAGGCCATGTTGCTCACGGTTCTTGATTTTAAAATTTTTCTGCCTGTTGATTAACTATTATATTGGGAGTCTGAAACGGTGGTTTAAAAGTTTTTAAACCTTCAGAATTTTTTTCGGCAAGCACTTTTCAGTAGCTGCGGACTCGACTTTTCATGAAAATAGTACTTTACAAAAACTCTTGAAACTTTTTTACTTATGAATGTATCAAAATAATTTTAAAACCATTAGATTGAGCAGAAAACGACCAAAACTTCTATAATAGTTATTTTTCTGATAAGTTTTAACAAATCTGTGAAGCATTAACTTAAAAATAAGATTTTCCTTGTGAAATTTCACATTTTTAGCATAAAAATATTAGTAGAAGGAAATAAGACTCGCTCTTACTTTTTCCCCCCTTGAATCGATATTTTATAGAACTATTCTCAGAAGCAGTATGAAACGTCTGAAGCAAGTCCATTTTTTATACATAGTTAGTCAAAATTGCCATCTTAGAGAAAAAATGCTAAATTTAAGATTCAATGTCCGAAAAGGGACTGAACGAGAATAAATGAAAATTTAACTGTATAACCTTCACATAGCAGTAAATATGTGGCAAAACGTTTATATTTGAGCCCTTAATAGTTTCAGAAATATAGAACCTCGAAGTTGTCCTAAAAATCACATACATTTTCAAGCCAAGAATTCACAATAATGCAAAATTTATTCTACTCATTATTTCGGTTGCCGTTTTGTAGTATAAACTTTCTATTTACACTTAAATATCATACACTAAGATCATTTATTTAAAAATTTAATATCAATAAAATTTTGCTTTTAAGTTTTTTATAGGTCAGGTCATTCTTTTTCAACAAGCTCTAATTTCTGCATGATTAATTATAGGAAACATTAGCGAGTTCGGTATTTCCCACACAGTCACAGATACTGTCAGTGTTTAATTAGTGTTAAATTCATCGTCATCATCACTATCATTTTTAATGTTTGATTCTTCAGTTTTCTGAACAACTAATTTTGTGACACTTTTAGGACAGAGTGATTTACCTGGAGGTATATCAACAGGAAGATTTGAAGGCTTAGACAAGTGTGTTGCAAAACAACTATTTCATTGGATATTTTAAGTTTAAGCAACTTCTGATCATCTTCTAACAATTCAGTAACTTCCTTAGTCACTCTTTGGTAATATTTTGTATGACATTGCTCACCATTGAGAACACCCACATAACAGTTCATAATGGACAATCACAATGTAAAACGTAACTAAACTGAAATTAAAACGTAAATTAATATATTACGAAAATATCTTATGAGTTTTCTAAGCAAAAAGCAAAATAAGAGCGAAAGAAAACATGTTAATGCTCTCAATCAGTATTAGTAAGATTTGCGTCATTTAAAGCTACAATTTATAACATGATATAATCATTCACGGGCTAATTAAAATTAAACAAAACCGAATTGTGATAAATTTGTGATTTAAGTCTGGAGACGTAATTTCCGTAGCACTCTCTGGTGGTTTATTTGTTATGTTCTCAAAATGTTTTATTGCGCAATCACGATTGCTTATTGCTTTCATTTGACTGTTTTGGCGAGCTATCATTTTATTTTCCCACCAGCACCCTCCGCACCATCACCGTCGACCGGCTCCTCACGATGCTGCTCCTATAGCGAAAGCCGTTTCCAGGTTGCATCCATGTCCTACACACACGCGCATACATACACAACTACACACACATACACAACTACACACACATACACACACGCATACATACAGACACCTACACATACACAAAACATTCACAGACATACACACAACTACACACACATTCATGCCTGCACACAGACACAAACACATATGCCTACACACATACACATACCCCCCCCCATACACACACATTCATACACACAACTACTCACACACTTATGCCAGCACACAGACAAACACACATGCCTACACATACATACACCCCACATAAAAAGACACACGCCTACATACACACACTCGTGATTGCGAAAAACATAATTTGAATTCAAGATAACAAAAAAAAAATTAATTTGAATTTTGACATGTTCTCAAAATGTTTATTTGTTATTCCTTCATAAATTTTAACTGCCATTGCTGCACATTCCATTTTATGAATTTGAGAACACGCTTTTCGCTCTGTCCTGTTGTGATAGCAATGAGTTGGAAATCAATCATATTTTAACTTGCTTATTCCATATATTATATTCCTATTAAGAGAGCTGAGTTCATGTAGTCCACCTCCTTTACCAAAAATTTAGGTTTTGTACTTTAATGAGAATTATTTTAGCTTCGCGTTACATCGTGATCTTCAATATGAACTCTAGTGAATATGAACTCTAGTGAATTCTATGAACGATAGGCAAGATTATCAGAGTATGTTTATGGAAATGATAAATATGTATTTGTACACTTTACATTAAACGTAAACAATATAGAACATAAATATTTGTTTCGTTCTTCTAAAAACAATTAGGTGTACAAGTTTCGACATGTTTTATGCACTGTCTTACTATCAGAACACAGGAATTTTTTTGAAAATTTGTTCTCATATACATAGAAGTTGATACTTGTAAACTATATAATGAAATATTTGAACTATTTGTTTTTGTGAGGGTAAAGTAAATTTAAATATACATACGCGTAAAAAGATTAGTTTATACCACAAAACAACATCTAATATAATGAATAAATTTTGCATTATATGATGATTTCTTGGCGTGAAAACAAATGTGATTTTTGAGACAGCTTCGAGGCTCCATATTTCTAAAACTATTGAAAGATCAAATATAAAATTTTTGCCACATATTTACTACTATATGAAGGTTATACAGTTGAATTTTCATAGATTTTCATTCCGTCCCTTTTGGATATTGAATCTTAAATTTAGCAATTTTTGACTAAGATGGCAAGTTTGACTAACTATATAAAAAAACATGTACTTGCTTCAGACATTTCATACTGCTTCTGAGAGTCTGAGAATAGTTCTATAAAATATCTATTCAAGGGTTGAAAAAGTAAGAGCGAGTCTTACTTCCTTCAACTAATATTTTTATGCTAAAAATGTAAAATTTTACATGGAAAATCTTATTTTTAAGTCAATGTTACCCAAATTTTTTAAAATGTATCAGAAAATAACTAATATAGAAATTTAGGCCATTTTCTGCTCTATGTAAAGGTTTTTAAATAATTTTGATACATTCATAAATAAAAAGTTCTAAGAGTTTTTGCAAAGTGCTATTTTCATGAAAAGTCGACTCCGCAGCTACTAAAAAGTGGTTGCCAAAAAACAATCTGAAGGTATAATAAAAATTTTTAAAGAACTGTTTCAGACTCTTAATATAACAGTTAAATAACAGACAAAACATTTTAAAAATCAAAAATAGTGAGCAACATTTTTTTCTTTTCCTGTATGATTTCATATGCATTGACCCTTTAGTGATGTAAAATAGTTGATGGTATACAACTAAACAACTTACATTCTTAAAATGTCTTGATGTCATGGAAGTTGGAAAACGTTCTTGGGAAATCTTTATCCTGACTTTTTCGATAGAGAAAATGAGTTCTTGATTGTTTCGGAATTTAATACCATTTTTTTCATACTTCGGGTGCCAGAATGCATCCCAAAGTTACCATTAAACTTAGATCGAGTCATTTGTCCGGCCAAGACAGTAATTGCACGAAGTCAGCATCAAGCAATGATTTTGAGAAACACGTAATCAGGCACTAACCGGCTGGAACAAATTGCTTAAACTCGTAACTAATGGAATCTTGGTTTAAAAAAAGGTGTTTCTCAGTACATGAAAATTACTCTCAGATTTCATTCTGCACTATAAAAAAAAATATTTGTATAGTTTCCGTCCGTTGCGAAATTTAATCAGATCCTCACTAGGCCGCTTCTAAATGTACGCTTTGAGTCTTTTCTCCTTTAAAGAGATCGTGCCAAAATTAGCAAAAACATGTAGTCCATCCTAATTAAACTTTTTCTAGTCAAAAAAGATTGCGTTCTCCCTCTTTTTACCCATGATAACGCATTTTCGGCACTTTCAACCTTTGGTCTCTTATGAACTGTTTTAGGATCCAATCGTGACACTAATTTCACACCATGAAACTTTTTCTCTTTTTGTAAAACATGTTAAACAGTTCGAAAACTGCATCGTAACTTGAATAGAGAAGTTGCAACCTATTAAATGTTCATATTTTGGCTATTGCATATTGTTAATTGACCCTCAAAACTAAAAAATTCACCATCGCCGAATTTTAAAACACCGTGGTTGGTTTTTAATGAATTTTTAAAAATCCACGCTCAAAAGTGCGCTCTCCTGAAACGTCACGAGCCTACGTCACAGGGCGCGAATGGGCAGCCTTCCGCCGAAGATCCCTTGTTTCCGCTAGGGACATTTTGAGCGCGCTGATATTTTTATTTTTTAGAAATTCAATAATCCTTTTGAACACACTATGGAGGCCGGATTCGTTAAAGCACAATCTAAATAATCTTCCTCAAATAATATCCATGGTGATATTCGAATATTTCCGAGAGGATGAGAGGTTTAATGTTCCAGAAACGCGAGGAGTTTAATGCGAGGAGATAAGCCTTTTACGTTTCATCTTCGAAGTCGAATGCCCGTTCTTTGGTTCCTCCCATGACATGGGAACCGGTTCGCTAGCGTTTCTCTCCTATCGGACGTCACTTCCTATGCCATCTGACGTCACAGGCGCTTGAACTTTAAAAATTAATTTAAAAAAAACTACTTATCGTATCGCAATTTTTTTTTCACCTATGATGTTCATACATGTTACTCTGTCATATAAAAATAAAATTGAAAAATCGAAAACTTCCCTATTCCCTTCTAATATCCCTCGATATTTGTTTTTTGGAGCAAGCCCGTCTCTTATAATCACGTGTTTCACACGCATAGAAATAGAAGATTTAAAACCTGCTCGTTTTTGTTATACATTAAGCCGAACAATTCAAATTCTGTTTGGCGTACAGTGAGTCGTGAAGATTTTCAATCAACCACTTTACTTTTCTCAAAATCTTCAAGTATAGTACCTAGCGTCATGACTGTAAAAATAAAATGTGACATCCCCAATCACTTAATAAATATTTATATCGTTATGTAGTGCGATGTGCAGAGCAAACGAGCTGATGTGTACATCACATGACTTCCTTTGACTCAAATGTAATGTCATTTCCCCATTATTGGCAATTTTAATGTGATTCAATTGTTTACTCTCTAAATATCACCGACAATGGCCAAATTGAAACTAAATTTTATAAACAAATCGCTAAATTTGTCGCCAAATTGGCGACAAAACTTGGCGACCAAAAGACTGGCGATACATCGCCAAGTGTCCGACAAATGATATCACCACTTGAGTTTACATCGAAATTAACAATGATTTCCTCCAAAAAGGGGCAAAACACCCCCTTAGGAACATCCTAATGCAATCAAAAGGGAAGGTGCACAACTAGGCCCCACTAAGAGTCTACGTATCAAATTTCAACTTTATAGGACATACCCTTTTTGAGTTATGCGAAATACATACGCACATACATATGTACATATGGAGGTCACGAGAAAATTCGTTGTAATTAATTCGGGGGCGGTCAAAATGGATATTTTGGGTGTCAGTAGGTTCCTAGGCATATATCCACGTGTGGCCGGGTCGAAAAAAACTCAACATTCATTCGGGGGTGAGAAAAATGGAAATGAAGGCCGATTTTTTAGTGAAATTTTTTTCGCGAATACAATACTTCCTTTTTCGTAAAAGGAAATAAAAACAAGCAAATTTTACCTTTTAGAATACACAAATCTAAATGCTCTTATAATTTTGTCCATATTACAGGGGGGTAATCATAATTCATTCTAAGGATACGAAATTTCTATGAATTTCCAATAATTTTTTTTTTAAATTGTCTGTTTTACCATTAGTTTCCCTTAAAATTTGTATAACTTTCCAACATAATGCAATCAAGAGTTTTAGGAATTTTTCTTTTGTCCTTATAATTTTTGGCGAAAACAGTACATTAAAAAGTTATTTTTTCAATGCTACCTGTGATCATAATTCATTCTAAGGATACGAAATTTCTATGAATTTCCAATAATTTTTTTAAAAATTGTCTGTTTTACCATTAGTTTCCCTTAAAATTTGTATAACTTTCCAACATAATGCAATCAAGAGTTTTAGGAATTTTTCTTTTGTCCTTCTAATTTTTGGCGAAAACAGTACATTAAAAAGTTATTTTTTAAATGCTACCTGTGATGCATGATTTAATTTAGAGAAAAGAATAAAATAGTAACCTTTTGAACCACGTCACTTCTATTGGCACTTTCTATATCGTGATAGTATAGTTAAAATGCAAAGTTCAAGGGTAAAATGTTCCCCTTCTCATAGGCTCAGCATTTTTTTTTTTTAATGCTTATGACATTTTTATTTTAAAGGAATTACTGATAAGAAAATATCAGTTTGTTGGGTTAATCACCAAGTTAAGTATTTACTGTATTATTTGAAGGAGTGAGGGTATGAAAATAAAATAATAAATAATTTGAATTTTGTCATCTTGAGTTCAAATTATGTTTTTCGCAATCACGAGTGTGTGTTTGTATGTGTGTGGGTTTTTTTTTTGGGGGGGGGGGCATGTGTATGTGTGTAGGCATGTGTGTTTGTGTCTGTGTGCAGTCATGAGTGTGTGTGTAGTTGTGTGTATGAGTGTTTGTGTGCGTGGGGGCGGGTTATGTGTATGTGTGTGTAAGCATATGTGTTTGTGTCTGTGTGTAGGCATGAATGTGTGGGCAGTTGTGTGTATTTGTGTGTATGTGTAGGTGTCTGTATGCATGCGTGTGTGTATGTGTTTGTGTATGTGTGTGTATGGTGGTGTTTGTGTATGTGTTTGTGTGTGCGCAGGATATGGACGCAACCTGGAGACGGTTTTCGCTAGAGGAGCAGCATCGTGAGGAGCCGGTCGACGGTGATGCTGCAGAGGGTGGTGCCGCGCCGGCGGGAAAAATGATAGCACGCCAAAAACAGTCAAATGAAAGCAATAAGCAATCGTGATTGCTCAAAAAACAACTAATGAAGAAAACGATGGGGTTGTTTCCTTCAGTCAAAAGTAATACTTTTAGTCACTAAAATTGATAGAATAAGCAAAAAAAAAAGTAATAAAAACCCAGTAAGTAAAGTAATATACATAGAAAATACTTTTATTTTCCCAACAGTTATTTTTTAATTAGATTTTTAAAATGTTCAATTTTTCAAACAAGGCGTGGTCTTAATGACGTCACAAATGAAGCTCTTTGTCGCAGCTCTCTACCGCATTTCCACGTTATGATTATCAAGAAGCGAATTGAAATTGCGCTCTACTGTTGCTATAAACCATATTGTTGCCAATACACGTGAGTAAAGATGCGAATTAAATATTTTGCTCTGTCAATGGCAGCACTGAATGGCATTTCATCATTTGTGATGTCATCAGCAGAAGCATAAACAATTAAAGCGTTCCGATTTAAGTATTTTTTTAAAAATATTAAGCTTAAACAAATTATTTAATAAATAGTCAGATCCTATGTTTTTAAGCATGTTCTTTACAAAAAATATTTTAAAAATTATTGAAACCACCCCATTGGCAAAAATTACGGTTACTTAAATGCCAGATGAATGAGCTAATACAGTATTTATATTTTTATGAGGACAACAAAATCTATTTCATCCACATAGTAAAGCAATCTTTTTCTAATAATCAAACTAAGAGGATAAAGTAATGGCTTCACATTAAGTCTTATTTCTAATCAATACTTTTCAACAAACCAAAAATGAAAAATGGGGTTGTTCCCGAAGTTTTAGAAGCATTTTTTTTCTGAAAGAGCATGCTTAAAAACATAGCATTTGACCATTTTTAAAATAATTTGACAAGGTTTAATATTTTTTTAACAATTATTTAATCTCAGCGCAGCTTCAATTTAATTTATTACGTTTCTGCACATGACATCACAAGTGATGAAATGCCATTCGCTGATGCCGTAACGCCATATATATAGTAATTCGCTTCTTTACATATATGTACTGGCAACGATAGGATTGATAGCAAGCGCGGAGAGCAATATTTAATTCGCTTCTCAATTTTCATAATAGGGCCGTGGTAGCCTGATCGGTAAGTTATTGGACTCGGGACCGGAGGGCCTCGGGTTCGATCCTCGCTAGTCGAAGACCCACCGTCGTCATTAATGGGGACTGGGCGACGTTAAATATGCTCGTGGTCTCAATGTCCTCCAAGTGAAACGATACCTCTGGGGGTGCTAGTACTAGGTAGCTATTAGCTCCTGGACTAGTTCAAAATTCTCACTAACTGTTCGATCCGGTGATGGTGCTGCCATCTATCGGTATATAAAATAATGGAGGCAAGGCACTTAGTATGCAGTCCTCGACATAAATACAGTTGAAGTCAGTTGTGACTCTTGAATATAATAGAATTTTCATAATCTAAAACTGCGGTAGACAGCAAGCATTCAGCGCGCCAGTGGAAAAGCGCACCAAAGTTCCTATGATGTCATAAAGACCAGGCCTTATTTTCAGAAGCGGGCATTTTTAAAAAAATAATTAAACATCAAGCGTTTTGAAAACAAAAATTTTTTTTCGCTCCATGTTATTTTTTGTGCTCATTCTATGAACTTCAGTGACTAAAAGTAGTGCTTTTGACTGTTGGCAACAACCCCATTAGAACATATGACTGAAGAAAATAAATTAAGCACAAATTATAAGGAAAACACAACAAGCCAACAATAAAGCATCAACATTAATGAAAAAATGCTCCACAAACAAAGGTGTCGTAAGAGAACACAATAACAGAAGCGTAGACACATTTATAAACACGAAACGGGTGAGAAAAGAAGCTAATCAATCAGACCCAGACAAGGAGCCGAAACATACCAATAGCCTCGTTATAGCTACATGATATATTTTCTTGATGATTTGTGTTTTATTTCGTTTTTCCATTTATATCTACAAATAATAAAGCTGAAAGTCAGGATGCCTATGACGCGCGTAGCACCTAGACCGTTCTACCGATTTTCATGAAATTTGGCACAAAATTAGTTCGCAGGATGGGGGAGTGCACCTCGAGATGATTTTTCGAAATTTCAATTTTGATCTTTTCTCTTCCAATTTTAAGCCCATTTTTCACATAAATTTGACAATATGGGGGAGAAATATTTCATTCACATTTTTAAGTTTTAAATCATTCGAAAGCTTGGAATTTTTGGCATAAGAAGAAGTTTTTTCGAAGTTTCTACGAGCAATAGGAAATCTTTAGAAATCTTTTAGAGAAAACCAACATCCAAGGCTTATCTTCCGCAAGCCAACGATTCTAAATGATTAAGCTTGAGAATAAAATCATAGATTAAACTAATTTTCGATGCTTAAATTAAATGTGTATGTTACCATGGTTACGTCTTTTTCTCCCTTGCATTGTTCAATTACTTTTTTTTTGGTTTACACTTTTAAAAACATGCTTAGTTTGGTGATCAATCCTTTTTTTTATTGAAAAGGAATTGAATTAAAATATTTGAATATTTCATGTATTTCTGCCTTAGCCCTGGCTAATGGGCTGTAACGTATTGAATATACCATGCCTTGCCTTCAATGTTCGAGTCGAACCGAACCATTGTTTCGGTCACTTGTCTGGTCTGAGCTAATTCTATATTAGCTACCAGTTTGTTTGGCACTCTTGGCTTCCTTAAGAGGTTTTTCCATCTCCGGCTCAGTCACTTTCCTATGCCGGGCTGATGAGCGCTAATAAGCACGAAACTGCAGTCCTCGGCTGGAAATGACTGAGCTGGCGGTGTATTTCATGTATTTCTGCCTTAGCCCTGGCTAATGGGCTGTAACTTACTGAATAAGAAAAAGTTGTCTGCTTTTATTTCCTTAGTTATTATGGAATTATGTTAAGTAAATTATTAAAATATTCCTATTACAACGTTCTTTCGATGGTGTTTAATTGCGGTAAAATGCGTTGTTTTGGGTTTTAAGCTAGGAAGGGAAACTTCTTTACTCATCTTTACTAATAATAATGCTCAAAGTCTCTGTCAGGATGTCTGGATCTCTGTGACGCGCATAGCGTCTAGACCGTTCAGCCGATTTTAATGAAATTTGGCCAAGTTAGTTTGTATCATGGGGGTGTTCACTTTGAAGCGATTTTTCGAAAATTCGATTTTGTTCTTTTTCAATTTTAAAAACATTTTCCGGAGCAAAATTATCATAAGATGGACGAGTAAATTACGAAGTTATCATGACGTGGAACCGTCACATGGGAGAGCGAATGAACGTAGCCAATTGGCAAGAAATTTATTTGAAAATATACAGGCGAACCAAAAGAACTTTTAATTTTCTACTACAGGTAAGGCAGTGCGGGTACCGTTAGTATGTAATGTACTGACAGCCTGGTTATCGGATCCAGAGACTGCAGTTTCGTACTTGTTATGAGCAGTGATGTTCCCATCAAATTTCTGAGGGTATACTCCCAGTAATTCAGTACGCACAATGTGTAGTGTATGCGATCATGTACATTAGGTTGGGCCGAAAAAAGGAAATTTTCGAGAAGTCACTTCTAATAACAAAAAAAAAAGTTGTGTATCGGCATTCTAAACATTGGAAAAATAATTTTAAAAATAATATTTATGTCTTCAGATCGCGCATTGGCAGCAAAGTTCGAAAAAAAGGTAAAAAATGGTCAAATTTCAAATATTTTTATAAAAACCAAATGTTTAAAATTTTTGCTCTAATACCGTTTACCATGCTTCCTTTTAATGCTTTCTTCATACACCTTTGAAAATATTTACATTCCTTTGCAGTTTTCAGTTCGCGCATAAGCCGCAAAGTTTCGTGAAATTAATCAAAAATCGACGCTATTAGCTTTTTTTGCACATTGCGGTATTTCTTCTTTTAGATTCCAGT
Organism: Uloborus diversus; assembly: GCF_026930045.1. Classification (NCBI taxonomy): domain Eukaryota; kingdom Metazoa; phylum Arthropoda; class Arachnida; order Araneae; family Uloboridae; genus Uloborus; species Uloborus diversus. The sequence continues at coordinate 34,012 of NW_026558982.1, forward strand.
TATATATTTTTTTTACAATAAAGTGCAATATACAATTCTTTATTGGAAATGTAATTATATTTTACTGCAATTTACACAGAAACTACCACAACTAGGTGGTTGTACTTTGTGTCTCACCCTATCATTTCCAAGAAGACTAGTTATTTATAGAACTTATACATTTGTAAAAAAAAAAATACATTCACAATAGCTACATTATTTTAAACAAATTTCTAAGTTTCGATCAAGGTTTGAAGATGGACTTGTGACTCAATTTTTACATTAATGCTTGCGAGTATAAAATTTTTCCCGTTAATCCATATCATGTCTCATCCCAAAATACCCAACCTACTGACTCACTAAATAGTTAAATGGATGCCTCACTTGCCAAATCAATAAACTCCATAAAACAAAAAGTTATGAAGATGGTGTTATCCATAGGAGTGAATGGGCCCTCGTGTTACATTTTCTGCCGTCAGAAATGTACTGAACCAAAACTTTAATATAAATACATATGCAAAGCCTTGATAAAGCACTATTAAAGCAGAAATGAGGATTTTTTTAAAAAGTGGAGTTCAACGATTTGGCAATTTAGGCATCCAAATAACCCTTTCAACAGCCCGAGTGTAAAAAAGGAACAAAACCTGAATTATGGGTGAAGCTTCAACTGTTTTTGTACAATTATATACAATTAACTTAGATAGAACTCGGTCGCGGCAGAAATCGAAACTTTTAAACTAACTTAAAAAGGGAGCAAAAGTGTACTGTCAATGTAATACAGAAATGAAAATGTGATATTGATCTCGATCTCCTAAAACTAAGACCTTTCAGTCATTAGCATTCAACAAGTAATAACGGAGTACGGGTCTGTATATGTTTCAAACTAAGCTACTAACGGAATGAGAACACTTGTAAATTATATCTTTAAAAATTATGCATCTATGGTTCGATAAAATTAAAATTTAAAGAAAAGAACAAACGTCCGTGAAACATGAACCTGTACACTTCTTTTATGTTACAAAATCTACAAGTCAGGTGCTTGATGACCCTTTGAACATCAGGATAGATCCGGTGATTCAAAGAAATGCTTACTTCGCAATTTGAGAAATTTGTATTGGTCATGGCAAAGGACAAGAGGTGAAACATAAAGAAATTGGATTACACTATGGTACACAACGCAAAAGATGACCCATCACGAAACACATCTAAAGCTATAAGAAAATTTCATCCATCAATATTAAGATTTGAATCTTCGAAATATAACAGTCGATTAATTGATCAACTTGTTTATTTTTCTTCATTTCAGTGATGCGTAAAAAAAATATCACATCTAGAAACCATACATTTGCTTAAGTAAGTATGCATTTTTAAAATTTCCGTGTCACACTCTGGCAGGTGAAAGGAATGTAAAACTGGTTAGTGAATCTGTACAAATTCATTTGAGGTATTAGACGCAAGAGATGGATTTATCTGAAAAACTTTTTATCCGGGAAGATCAGTGCCAAAACTGAGTCGTATGTTCAAGTTAAAATCTTGCTCAAAATGTAGAAAATCGTTTAAAATCATTTAGTCATTGTGAATGTAAGTAACTTTGCAAAAATATAAGTCTTACACAAAACTATATACTCTTGAGAAAAACAGAGTGGAACAGAGAGTGCAACAATCTACTTTTGGTGGGTTCAGGGTTGTTAATGCAATAAAATTCAATTGCATTTTTAGCCAAGAGCTGTTTAATGCACATTTATTGTAAAAAACAACAACACATAACTGTGATCTAAAAGAAGAAATACTAAAATGTGCAAATAAGCTAAAAACTTCCATTTTTGGTTAATTTCACGTTATTTTGCGGCTTATGCGCGAACTAAAAACTGCAAAGGAATGTAAATATTTTCAAAGATATATGAAGAAAGTATTAGAAGGAAGCATGCAAACGGTATTAGAACAATTTTGAACATTTTTTTAACATTTGGGTTTTTATAAAAATATTTGAAAATTGACCATTTTTTACATTTTTTCCAAACTTTGCTGCCAATGCTCGATTTAAAGACTAATATTTTTTTCATTATTTTTCCCATGTTTAAGATGGCAATACACAACTTTTTTGTTGCTATTAGAAGTTTCTTATCGAAAATTTTCTTTTTTCGGCCCACCTTAATTCACATAATTTGAAAGTTCATGAAGCTTGAGGTTATACGCAATGTGAAAAAAATAATTGAGATTATACGGCGTATATAGAGTGTGGGAACTCGACCGGCTATGAACTCCTCTTTCTGGAATAGTGATTAACTGAACTGGAGGCAAATGTCATCTCATTGAGGCAGAGAGTACAAACAAACAGAGGGCTGAAGTAAGTTATATTCCCCGATATTACGAATAACCCCGGTTTAACGTATAAAAGTTTCGATCCCGATGAATGCGTTAAATCGGGGGTCCGACTGCACATGCAACTTAGTTACAGCCAGATCTACTCCAGACGCCAGTGTAGTAGCCAATTTGTGTATTGAGCAGTAAGTTACCACCCATAAGCCAGTACTAAGGCAGAACTACAGTCAGACCCCGATTTAACAAACCTCTATTCAACGAATTTAGCGATTTAGCGAATTCTTTTTCCCCGACTAAAATGTAGGCAAAACCCCTATTTAACGAATAACAAACCCTGAACTAACGAGTTATTTGAACAGCGGATTTTTTTTTTTTTTTTTTTTGTTAATTTGAGTTTGGAAATATTGGGTTGTTTTCCAAATGACATAACTATATTGTCTGAAGCGGAATTTTTTTTTTTAATTGGAATCTGCAATTTTCAAAGGACGAGGGGGCAACCAATGAATAGCAGCGATTCCGATGCAGAAAGCGATAATAAAATTCCCATTTAAACTGTTATTTTTTCAAATTCCTCACACGGCCTGGAAACTAAAAACGTATCTCATGCAGCAGGCTGTAAATGACACAGTATTTTTTCTTCTCTCCACAAAGTCGAAAGAGAACTATTTCGAGTCAAGTATCAAGGAAATTGTCAAACATCTACTACTCAGTACTTAAAATTTCAAATTAACTAGTGGGTTAACAATTCGTAGAATGGTGAACAAAGAGTGTACACTTTTTCTTTTGGATATTTATGCGCAGTTGCTTATTAGGGCTCTTAAATAAAGTAAGTGCATTTTTTTCACACCCTGATATTACGAATAACCCCGGTTTAACGTATAAAAGTTTCGGTCCCGATGAATGCGTTAAATCGGGGGTCCGACTGCACATGCAACTTAGTTACAGCCAGATCTACTCCAGACGCCAGTTTGTTGACACTCTCTGCTCCATTGAAATGAGATCTACCTCCAGTTTGGTTAATCACTAGTCCAGAGTGATGAGTCTATAACAAATACGAAACTACAGTCCCTAGATGCGATAACCGGGCTATTGGTACATTGCATGTAGTTCTGTCCAGGGCTGCGGAGTCGGAAGAAAAATGGCCGACTCCAGGATTTTGAAACGTCAGCCTCCAATTCTTTTTTTTTATTTATTTTAATTTATTTTCTCAAATCATGCCCCCCACATGTGAAGGGGGGAAAACCCCTGCACAGAGATTGAAATATTAATTCCTTTTTATGCTACTTTCGCGTTGTATTTTATTGTAAGCCTAAGATGTATACAACGTTAGAAATTCAATTTGAAAATCAAATTATCCAATAGTTACGATTTCATAAATGAGGTTAGTTAAAAATCCCATTTTTAAAAAAAATGAAAAGGATTAATTTGCTTCCTTTCAATGTTTAACACATAGAAGATGATCAAATCCTGTGCTTCCAATATTTGAAAGCACAGAGAGAAAGTTTTGAGAGAAAAAAAAACACATTTTTGCTAATTCAAATTTTTTTTGAGAGAGGTCGGTCCCCCCCTCTCATCCGGGGGACACCCATCTGGTGGGTGACACCTCAACTTAATTTCAGAGTTAATTAAAATTGAAATAGTACTTTATTTCTAAAAAAATTCCCCAATAATAAATCATAAATTTCATCTTAAAAATTTCAACAAAAATATTGCACTCTATTGCAGAGAGAGGTAGGGTACATGTACGTCTAGAGCAAATTTTACACAATATGCGGCGGTACACAGCTTTGTACGAATAGCTTTTACTATACCTACATTTCTTGGCTCAATTTTTAATTTTAATTTTATTGGCAGCTTCAGAATTAATCCTAAAATCTTCATATTAAGGTTAACTACAATTATTGAGTGTTGTAAAAAATAAATAATGTACTTTTTTTTGTACTTTTTAGTGATAACCAAGCTTTCTTAGATAAAGACTTTAAACTAAAAAAAATTATTAAATAAAAACAAAAAACCCGACTGCGTAAAAACCAAAAAAACTAAAAAGAAAAATGTATAGGCCCAGTTGTTTAGAATGTATTAAGTACTACTGAATAACTACACCATTGAAATAGTTTTATAACCATACACAGATAAGACAAATCATAAATTCAAAAGCAGAAGAGAAGGATCAACAGTCGGGCCCATTCCCTTCTGATTCGAGGAACCCCGTAAAATTTGAGTCCAACTCCGACTCCACAACCCTAATTCTGTCTTAGTCCTGGTTTAAGGGCACTAACTTACTCCGCTTAACTCTTACATTTTCCATCAGCGCATTCACAACCTTCTTTCAATGTTTCTCAGAAGCAAATACTTAAAACAGTAGTTTTTTTTAAAACTATTCTTAGTTATGAAAATTAATATACTAGCAAGTTCTTCGCAAAAACTACAACAAGGTTCAGGGAGGAGAATTGGGGGGGGGGAGTGGAATATGACACAATTCGGATAAAATTTTAGGACACTTTCAGTACAGAAATATTAATAAAGAAAAAAAAAACAATAAAAAAATATCCCGTAAAGAACCAATAAAATTCGAAAATGAGCAAAAGTAAAATAAGAAATTAAAAACGTCAAAAAAGCACAAATTGCAGATTACTGCAGACACGTGTTTCGGCGTTACAGGGAACGCCTTTTTCAATGCAAAAAGTAATAAGCTTATTTAGGAAAAGACATCCGACTAGAGCTTTTGTCGGATGTCTTTTCATCCATAAGCTCATTACTTTTTGCATTGAAAAAGGCGTTCCCCATAACGCCAAAACACGTGTCTGCAGTAATCTGCAATTTGTGTTTTTTTGACGTTATTTCTTACTTTACTGTTAAGCACAGAGGTACATATTTCTTTTATGAGCAAAAGCTTTGTAACAGGTACACAACTCAGGCAAGAAAGAATTCAATCCGAGTAAGATTAAGCCACTAAAACTAAAAAGGCAAGTTCAATTTCATTATCGCGGCGGATACGGATCCTGGCGATATATTGTCAAGTGTCCGCCAAATTATAACACCACTTGAGTTTGAACAATGAATTCCTCCCAAAAAGGTGCAAAAGACACCTTTAGAAACACTCGAATGCAATCAAAGAAGGAGGTGCACAACTAGACCCCACTAGGAGTCTACGTACCAAATTTCAACTTTCTATGACTTACCGTTCTTGAGTTATGCGACATACATACACACATACATACCTACATACAGACGTCACGAGAAAATTCGTTATAATTAACTCGGGGAAACTTCAAAATGGATAATTCGGGCGTCTAAACGTTCTTAGGAACATATGTACGTGTGGTAGGTTCGAAAAAAAACTCAACTTTCATTTGGGGTAAGCAAAATGGAAATTAAGGCCGATTTTTGAGTGAAAATATTTTCGCGAATACAATACTTTCTTTTTGTGCACTGAACGTTTTCTATCTTTATTTATTTTTTGAAGTATACGACGGTTAGATTCAGAATAAAACTTAAGCAGGTTATTGTCCCGTAAACGTTCTCTTTTATCGCTCCCTCCAATTCAGAAATAATAAGATGCACACCTTTTTAGAAGTCTGGAAGGACATTTCAAAGTCATGATCTTTCTACTACCAGGGAAAAAACATTATACATTTTCCTCAAACTATAAAAAAAAAGAGAAAAATCATGACTTACTGCATTTGTCACTAAAGGACGGACTTAGGTGTTTGTGTGACAACTTTGAGTTGAGTGGGAAGACATTTTCAAGATTGCATCACAGTAAAAGTCCTAGCTGTAAAAAATATTAAAAATAGAAGTTAATATAGAAAAAATATAGAGTTCACGCTTATACTCAATTAGCCAGCATAAACCAGCTTTGGCAGCTACTGATATCCAGCTATTGACAAGTGAAATTTTGATTTCAGATTGATGGGCCTAAGGAGAGAACTATTGGAAAGTGAATGAACGTACACATTAGCGATACAGAAAAGACTGCATTACTGTGATTCATATTACAAATATCGAAAAATTAAAAATTACGGTCGGTTCAACGGGAATCTAACAAAATGTCACAAAATCCGGTTTCGCCATCTCAATTTGTTTCCAAGTTGGTCTCCAATTTGGCAATATATCACCAAATGATCAGTCTAAGACGCTATATTAGTTTTGCATTGAAATAAGTAACTGGTAGCCGCAAACAATTGAGTCAATAGGCCTTTTAAAACACCCAATTGAAAACAAGAAAGGAAGTGAACAACTGGAACGTACGCAGACCCCACATGCAAAATTTTAACCTTCTACAGCTTATCATTTTTGAGTTATGACTTAGGAGAGATACATATGTACATCCAGCCGCAAAAAACAACGAATAATTAACTTTTTTGTACCTGAACGCAGTATTAAAAATTCTTTCAGGGGGTGACTAAAATAGAGATTCATACTGAAATTCAAATAAAAAATTTTGTATGAAAACCATAACTCCCTTTACTTTGTATTAAAAAGTAAAACAGCGGAAATCTTTTTTTTTTTCGAAAACATCGGCCAATTCCATCGGCTTTTCGATGTTTTTTTAAGGACGAATGTTTTCTCCAAGTTAGCATCGGCCGCCGATGCCGATGGTTTAAATTGTTGAATCATCGGCGCCGATGCATCGGTCGAGTCCTAATTCTTTCTCTCAGAAAATAAACTAGGATTTTCACAAGGCGTAAGATAAAAGCTATTTAGCCCTGTATCACTACATAGTATAAAATGAAGTCTCCAAAAAGCGTCTGTTTGAACTCTCAAAACTCGAGAACTACCCGACCGATTTTGCTGAAATTTTCACAGTTTGTTCCTTTAAACCCTGAGAAGGTTTGCAGACCATTTCGAAAACAATTTGATAAATAGTTCTTTTTTTAGTCCAATTTAGGCTCAATTTTCACATAAATTCTCGAATATGGGGGTGAAAAATTACTTTCACATATTAATATTACATATCGTTCGAAAGGGTAGAATTTTCCGCGTTCTACGCTATTTGTTTCAATGCTCTATCTTTATTACGGTGGGAGTTATTTGCGTTTTTAGCTCGGATTTTTTTAGGCTTAGCTGAAATTTAGGTACTAATTTCTTCATTAAATAAATCAATAAAAAGTGAAGGAGTTGTCCCGCAGCTTTCTTTTTGACGCCATTGGAAAAAGCGACCTTTTTTACTCCAGAATTAACTCGACCTATGCTCGAAAAAATAAGCTTTTATCTCGAAAGGAAAAAAAGTTACAAGTCTTTTTAAATCAAGTTTCAGAAATCTCGATTCCATTCAAATTGTGAACCATTTTCTTTCGCATTTTAATTCCTTAAACTTATTTTGTGTTTCCATGGTTACGCTTTTAAATCCATCTTTCTGGAATTAATTTTATTGAAGTATTTTAATATCTGTCTTCATTGTTTAGAAAGGAAATCATGATGTTTTTTTTTACTAATTTTTTACACCTGATTGTTGAATATACGTCACTTGACACAATTTTTATTTTCAAGGTGGACCGGGCAAAGCCGGGCAACGCAGCTAGTACTATCATAAACGGTTCAGATCTAATTTGAATTCCACTATTTACTCTTAGCGTACTTTATTAAGCTACAGAGTAGATATATGTGATAAAAATGGATAGAGTATCAGTGCGTACTAACTTGGATACATTTTACAGCTACTTCCATATCATTTTAATTTATTCCTATTGTAACTAATAAAGATATGATTGTGAGTGCATGAGAGTAGCATCAACATTTATTAAAAATAAAAAGAGATGGGATCATTTTTTCAATTTAAGCTCTTAATATTAAACGAGCTGATGTGTGCATCACATGACTTCCTTCTGCTCCAATTTAATGTCATTTCCTCATTATCAGCAGTTTTAATTTGATTCAATAGTTTACTCTCTAAATGTCACCAACAGTGGCCAAATCAAAACCAGATTTAAAAAAATAATAATAAAGCGGCAAAATTTGTCGCCAAGTTGTCGACAAAACTTGGCGACCAAAGGACTGGCGATATATCGAAAGTGTCTGCCGAATTATAACACCACTAGAGTTTACATCGAAGTTAACAATGATTTCCCTCGAAAAAGGGGCAAAAGTCCCCCTTTGGAGCATCCGAATGCAAGCAAAAAGGGAGGTGCATAACCAGACCCCACTAGGCGTCTGAGTACCAAATTTCAACTTTCTAGGACATTCCGTTCTTGAGTTATGCGACATACATACACACATACGCACATACATACGTACATACAGACATCACGAGAAAACTCGTTGTCATTAATGGGGGATCGTCAAAATGGATATTTCGGGTGTCTGTACGTTCCTAGGCATATATCCACGTGTGGTCGGGTCGAAAAAAAAAACAACATTCATTCGGGGGTGAGCAAAATTGAAATTAAGGTCAATTTTTGACTGAAAAATTTTTCGCGAATACAATACTTCCTTTTTTGTAAAAGGAAGTAAAATTAGTTTTGATTACTTTTGATGAATAAATGAGACATATTAATTTTTCGAACTAAACAAGTAATATTAAAAAATACTAAAAAATAATTTCTACTTTGATAAACAAATAAAAAATTAATTTAGTTACTTAAAAAAAAAAAAAAAAACAATTGATATAAGTATGTTACACATATGACAGAATCACAATATTAAGTGGCAAAATAGAAAGTGAATTTCCTTGTAATTTTCAAACCGGGGGTGGAAAAGTAAATCGTATCTAATGCAACTTTTTTTTTAAATGGTTGGCATCTGTTTTATGATGTGCCTGATAAAAACCAGTAGCTTTAACGTTTAACAAAAGCTTTATCTTCAGTATAGACGGTGGCCAACTCTAATATTTAAAAAGCTTTAAAATGTTGAGATAAATTTTAATAGAAGCGTAGTTCAACAATGACCGTGACCATCAATGAACTTTTAACTGAAGGCTCACCTACATTTTAGCATGAAATTTGCTAAAAGCATTTTTCTTTCGCGTTCTAATGACCTTGGAGCATTGAAACACGTTTGATCTGATGAAAAACCAATCAGGGTGGACATTTAACTCTAATTTGTGCAAGCACTATCATTTAAAGGTTTAAACATTAGGTTTCAAGCAAGAATATTGATCAAAGTTAGAATAAATAATTTATGTCGAATTAATTAATTTTATTAAAGAATACTGCATTGTCTTCGGTTCTGAGGTCACATACTAAATTTCAAAAGAACCCCTCACAGGAAGTAGGTGAAAATTGAATCGCAAAATTTGAAGAGGGAGGGCATTACTTAATAAAAGGAATTAAGAAAAAAAAATAACGCTAGATATGAAGTTACGTACTTATCTGGGATACTATATCAAAATGGATCTGAATCAATTTAAGGCTCATCATTTCCGAAAATATAAATAACGAATACATTGCTGCACACACAGTTACACTTTAATGAAAAATGTGATGATATTTCAAGCTCAAACCAAAAGGGCTCACAACAGATCTTCAGCCTCACCCTGAGAAAAGAAGGGACCTGAAGTTTTAAAAAATGGATGCAAAAAAAGGACCCTTACTTTTCAGTTTTACGGTTAAAGATAATAACTACATGGTTGTTTTCATATCGCTGTACAGTTTCAATTCTTGGGATAATAATTTACACAGGTCAGACAAACACATGCAACTTAAAATACACCGCCAGCTCAGTTATTCCGTCCGAGGACTGCAGTTTCGTGCTTTATAGCACTCATCAGCCCGGAATAGGAATCACATGAGCTGGAGGCGAAAAATCTCTTAAGGGAGCCAAGAGAGCCAAACAAACGGTAGCTAATGCAGAATTAGCAAACCAGATGAGCGACCGCAACAATGGTTTGGTTCAGCTCAAAGATTAATGGCAAAGCTAAGGTATTTTGTAGTACAAAATTTTTGTACTACAAAATACATGCAACTTATTCATACATCCACAACTCAAACACATAAAGATTACACACATGCGGGGAAATTCATGTATTGATACATCATTGTAGGAGAAGGAAGCAGTAACAACAAAGTAAAAGTATCAATTATTAAAAGCATGGTTTTAGCATTAACGACACATATAAAAATAATAACTAGTGATTAATGTAAATATGACATAAAATATTCAAAAGCTGTAAAACCAATAAAAGTAAAAAAAAAAAAAAAAAAGAAAATTCTAAAAATCAATGTAAGTTGTAGTAGTAAATCTTGTAAGACGAGGTAAATAGATAAGTTGAACATACCATTAAAAACAAAATGGAATCAATTATGACAGACAGTAACACTTTATCCAGTAATCTTAAAATTAAAAAAAAAAAAAATTGTTACCTTTCAATGTGTGCAAAAGCTAATGGGTACTTATTTGTAGGGTGATCGATAATTTAACTATTTCAAAAAAATGTTTGTGTTCAATTTTGACAATATTACAGGGTCCATTATGAAAGTAATGAGCATAATGTTATTGTGACGCGACGATAGATGGCAGCACGGTAAAACTGGCTGGGAAATGTGGTGGGGGACATGCCCTTTCAATGCATCCGGTCGTCAGTTGAGTTCGAGCAGTGTGAGAGGAGATACGTGCCTCCGCTTGAAGTGTGTTTTCAACTTTTGTAACATGACACGATGGAGCGTTCGCTTAAACAACGAAACGCCGTAAAGTTTTGCGTGAGGCTTGGAAAAAATGCAACCGAAACATTCCAGATGTTGCAAGAAGCCTTCAAGGACGATTGCATTTCAAGTCACAAAGCCTTCATCATTACCAATTTCCTGGCCCGGAGCAACACCCCGGTGATCCCTCACCCCCTTAGAGTCCCGACTTAGCTCCACGTGACTTCTTTTTGTTTCCGCGACTCAAGAGAAAGATGAAAGGAAAACATTGGGAAACCGTGGAAAACATCCAACACCATGTTACAACGTTCCTGAGAGGCATTCCCTTCAAGGAGTTTCGGGGTGCCTTTCAGGCGTGGCTAACACGTCTCCGCAAGTGTATTGATGCAGAAGGAATGTATTTTGAAGAATATTGAACATTTGTACAAATTACGATCAATAAACAAATTTTGCCAGTAAATTATTACTGGCATTACCTCATTACTTTCAAAATGGACCCTGTACATCTACCTATTGGTTGACGAAACCTTGGCTGAATCGTCAAAATAATAACTTAATATAACAGGGAGAGGAAGGACTTTAAAGAGTAATGGAGGAAAGTTTCAAACTACTAGGAAAATAAATGCGTAATTTAAGATACTGCAATGTTAGTATTTAAGTGTAAAACACCTGAATTCTGCAATATAACCAACACAATACAGTTGAACTAGTTTTACAAGTAAATGCACGTTTTTACTTAATATCCCGACATTTCTATATTCTATTTAACCCTACATTATTTCCATCCTTTTTGTATTTTAATAACGAATTACATAGGAAAAATTAGAAAAATGAAATGTTTTATAGAAATAATTTCATTTTAATGCTAATTCCTTTTGCAAGGAAAAATTATTTGTAAGTACTAATTTGAATATTTCTCCAAACCATGTTTTTAAAACCTTTTGTTCATAATGTGCTGAAGCATCATCGTTTTCTTATGTTTATGAAAAGTTTAGCAATTTCAGAACTAATTCCTTCTTTCGTCAAAGGGAATTCCTTGTGCAGTGATATCTTCACAATTGAAACAAAAATCAACCAGTATGCATAAATGTACATATATGTTTAGATGTATATGACTTACGTTTTGTCGCTCGAGTGTTTACAGGATTACAGGAGTCATTGCTGATAGAACCAATGTTTGAATTGCTCTGTAATAAAGTATTTATTAATACATAACAGAAAAAATGCATAAACATAAATTTATTTTTAATGACTATTCAAATAGAGTAGTCTCTCGATTTTTTGAAACTGCAAGCGAGATGGTGGGTTCGTTCAAAAATAATAGTATTTTGAAACATTTTCAAATTAAAAAAATAATATGTACAGTAACACTTAGCTGTACAAAAAGGACTGGAAGCTCCTAATTACACTAATCCCCAAGATTGTCGGGAGCGTAATAAAATGTTGAGTGTAATAAAGCCATGAGAAATTATAAAAGGACTTTTTAATGTTACTCAAAAAGAGATGAGACAGTTCACGAAAATAACTACCTCAAAAGCACATAAAATCTGCAAATGCATTCTCATATTTTGAGAATGAAACTTATACAGTCCCAATTTAAATTCATGCCTGACATTTTATTTTCATTCATTTCAAAATGCTCATTTCTAACTATCTTTTAAGCAATCCGTTTTGAAAGAGGCAAGATACATTTAGGTCCTAAACAGCTTTGAAGAATCCTCAATTTTTGAAGTTCAAACAAAACTGGTCAACCTGAATTAATCAGTTGCAGAAAGATAAAAAAACTTCTAAGCAGCAAAACAAATTCAAGTAAATTAGAAAAAGAAAATAGCTAGCTTTATATGATTTTTTTTTTTTTTTTTTTGATTCATTTATTATTATTTTTTAATTATTTGCTTCCTTTCTAAGGGATAAATATATTAAGTAAAGGGAAAACTACAGCTAGAGGAGGGGGGACTGTTAAGTATAAATATGTTAAGTAAGGGAAAAACCTAAAACCTAACACTATCATGTCTGGGAACAATAGCAAATGAATTGCTTTATACAGAAAGTATTTAATTTTTAACCATAAGAAACACACTTTTCCCATTTTCATAAGTGTGCTTAATTTTTTTTTTTTTTTTTTTTTTTTTGAATTCCATACCAACAATATATTCCACAAATTAAATGAGAGCAGTCATAACTCTATAACATGAAGTTCACTGGGACTGTCTAAAACTTTAAGTTAAAGGTTGTTGTTGATTAAACCACTCGAGTATTCGAGCTTGTGTACCGATGCTACTTGATTTAAGGGGTCTAAGGACCTTTAAACTTCAAAATTTTCGGTTTTCTGGAAAGAAAATGTTATGCATAGTTTAATTCTGAACAATTTGATACCTTATTTATTACTATATGCCAAAAACTTTTCGAGTTATTGTAAAAATGCCTAAACTTTCCCCCATAGAGATTTATGTTAACAGTAGCTGTTTAAGCCTCGTTTTCTCAGGTGCCGGTTTCCTCGGTTTTCTCGTTTTGCGCGCGTGATATCTCAGAAAGTTTCTTATATATGTCCGTAAAACTTTTAATGTATGTTTATCTGGTTTATATTTATCACCTGAACCTAAATTTATTAATTTTTTAAAATTATTTATTTTTTTGAAATTTGGTAAGTTAATATCGAAAATTTCCAAAATTTTGGGTAAAAAAAATATTTTTAAATATTAACTTTAATTTTTAGTTGAAATTTAGGTTCAGAACATTAAGATGTGTCAGAAAAACATGCATGAAAAGTTTTATGGAAATATATATCAAACTTTCTGAAATATCATGCGCGCAAAACGGGAAAACCGAAGAAATCGGCACCTGAGAAAAAGAGGCTTAAACAGCTGCTGTTAACATAAATCTCTACGGGGAAGTTTACGCATTTTTACAATAACTCGAAAAGTTTTTGGCGTATGGTAATAAATAACGTATCAAATTGTTCAGAATAAAATTATGCATAACATATATGTTTTCCAGAAAATTGACAATTTTGAAGATTAAAGGTCCTTAGACCCCTTAAGGCAGAGTAGGACATCTGTTTATGATGCACCATTAAGGTGTAAGTCCGTTAGGCTCAGTCAACATACGATAGATGGAAACACCATCTACCAACACTTTGATAATTTAGAACCGAACCAGAAAATCTCCTGGTGCAGCACCCCCAAAATCACTGATTCACATGGAAGTCTTTATGACGACGACATATTTAGCGTTCCCCGGTCATCCTCAGCGAACATGGAGGATCTTTGACCTGCTGGCATCGATCCCGGAACCCTCCAATTACGAACCCGACGCCTTACCGATCAGTCCACCACGGCCCGAGTAAATAGTAGTTCGAGTTATGGGAAGTTCTCCAACCTTCTCTGGAGTTTTGGACTCAACTAATACTTCGAGATAAAGGAATATTCTAGCTATAAGGTATCGCAAATAGACTGTAAGAATGAAACATGTTACTTAACGGAACAATATAATTGTTTTCATCTACATATTTAAAATAATGTAGTACCTTGATTTGTTTTATTTTTAACAAGTGATACCCGCACGACTTTGCCCGTAATAGAAAAATCAAAAGGTCTTTTGGTTCGCCTGTATATTTACAAATAATGTACGGTGAATTTTCTCGCTTGTTGGCTTGTACCCATCTTACGGTTCCACGTTATGATAATTTCGTATCTCGCCAATTGGCTTGTGCCCATGTTACGGTTACACGTTATGATAATTTCGTAATTTACTCGTCCATCTTATGATATTTTTTTCTTAAAATTGGAATAGAGAAAGAACCACATCGAATTTTCGAAAAATCGCTTCGAGGTGAACACCCCCATGCTACATACTAACTTTGTGCCAAATTTCATGAAAATCGGCCGAACCGTTTAGGCGCTATGTGCGTCACAGACATCCAGACATCCTCCGGACAGAGAGACTTTCAGCTTTATTATTAGTAAAGAAGTACGTCTTAAGATTTTCATGTTAATCTCTTGGCCTACGACTGTGTTTACTAGTTGTGGGTAAAAAGGAAGAATTTTAAATCTATCGTATGACGAAACTGTTTATTCCCTCCATTTGGTTGGATTCGTCAAGTATTTTAGAGACCCAATTGGTTCGATGTTCTTAATAAATTTTTAAAGCTTGGAACTGAAGTTTTCAGCATTTTTTGGCAATTCTCATGGACAACATTTCTGCTTTATACATAATGTTTATTTCTTAATGACACTTGTGATGCATAGTTTAATTAAAAGTTAATAAAATATTATTAAAAGCATTCAATATAATTCTGGGCTTTGCGTAAGAGAAATGTGATCTAAACAAAAATATATTTCTCTTGGTACCCTCTGTACCTGGTGAGTCTAGTTAATACGTATAGTTCAAGTGAGTTCCTTTAACTTTTTTTTAATTAGCTCCTCATAAACTCAGTGTATATATTTTTTAAATGTTTAAATACTTTTATTTTAAAAGAATTAGTGAATAAAAAAATAGGTTTTCGGAGAATCACCCAGTTAAGCATATACCTAATTTTTTGGGAGAAGGGTATGTAAAATGAAACCAAAAATAGTAAAAAACACAGTTACTCAACTGCTAGATAGATTAACTATTACAGTACTCATATTTTTATGGAGACAAAGAAATCCATTTCATACACACGTTAAAACAGTGTTTTACCATTATTCAAACTGAGAGTATGAAATAATAAATTCACTCTCAATCTTATTTCAAATCAAAACAATTTTCAACAAACCAAAAATGCAAAATTAGAAAATATAACTAAAGTATGCAAAATTGAAATGGGAAAAACTGTAAATAAAGCATAAATTGTCAAAAACATACAATATACAGATACATAAGGCCACAATGGATCATCTTGGTCAATGCAAAACTGCTCAACAAACAAAAGAGTCTAGAGAAAACACAACCATAGCCACGTGGAGAATAATATAAATACCAATTGAATAAGAAGAGAAGTTAACCAATAGAAATGTAGGACACGAGACAAAGAAGTACCAACAGCTTTGACATAACTATATAATTTATTTTCTTAACCCTTAGTAGCCTGATTTACGAAAGAAATTTATTTTTAATATTAATGTGTTTGCTTGTAACACAGCTTGTTTGTTTGCCTACTGTGTTTGTTTGTTACAACAGTAAAATACGTAACCAATAAAAAAAACCTAGTCAACCTATAAAAAAACTAATAGTAATGTGAACATTCGGTTTAAAAGATTGGTATCAAAATTGAAACTCTAGGTTATTAAGGGTTAATAACACTAGTCTACAAAAAATAATTTTTGTAGCGTTCAAAAGGTACTCCCACTGCCACAATTCGATTTTTTGTAATAAACCCCAACCGAAGAAAATTAGTCTTAAGAATCTAAAAACTTGGAATTATACTTCTATTACTAAATTATATCTATAAAATTTTAGAAAAATTCGAAGGGGTTAGCTCGAAAATCTTACTTTTTGATCGATTTGATATGGAGTGACTCTAGGGGGAGAATAACGACTAAGAGTGAGGCAGTCCCTAGGATCAAGTGGAAAGGCAGTCGTCCTTAAATCCCGTGGTCTCTGGCATCCCAGCACAGTTTGGGCAAACTTCTTTCTCCTTGTGTGACACCATCTAGTCGTGCGCAGATCTGGAGATGGTCAAGTTCATGGTGCTGGAATTATTGCTGTTCAGAACACCTATAGATATTATAATTAAAGCATTGCTTAGCTATGACTGTGATCAAAAATCATCTTTCAATTGAAGGTTCACTTTCATCTGAGCATGAAATTTGTTAAAAGAAATCATTCATCGCATTCTAATTATCTTGGAACATCGGAACAAATTTTATGTAATGCAGAAAAATAAAGGGTTACTATGTATAGTTTATTTTAATTTGTGCCGGCATTTTTTCACCCTCACATTAGAGGATGTAAGGTAAAATATTGATTAATGAGGGTTGGTTGGTTTATTTTAATTTAATGGCGCAAGAGCCTTTCAGGGCTATACTGCGCAAAACAATTCTTTTTTTTTTACTAGAGAACTATACTAAACAACTATACCAAAGAACTGCGCCAAACAATTCTCTATTTTATACTAGAGAACTACACTACACAAATACTATACATTAATATGGGAATGAACAAAAAATTAATGATTAAGAAGTATGTTACCACCCTCAAGCCAGGTTTAAGGCAGGACTTCATGCAATAGACGACAGCCCGGTTATCAAATTCAGAGACTGCAGTTTTGTCTCCGGTAAACGTGCTGTTTGCATGCAATTTTGCCCTAGTTCTGGTTTAAGGGTGGTAACTTATTGCTTAATACCCAAACTTTGCCTTCAATTTACGAGTTGAGCCGCACCATGTCTGCGGACTTCCGCAGGTGAGATAAATTTACTGCAGCTACCAGTTTCATGGCACTCTCAGCTGCAGTGAGATGACATCCGCCTCCAGCTCGGTTATTCCCTGTTCCAGACTGATGAGTCCATAACAAGGACCAAGTTGCAGTCCCTACATGGGATAACCGGGCTTTCGGTACATATCATATAATATTTAATGGTAAATTACTTAATTTGTTTAAATAATACTGCATTGTAATTGGGTCTGAAATTGCATACCAACTTTTAAAACAATCCGATCACAGTTAAAGTGGGTGAAAATTGAGTTGCTAGACTTGAAAAAGCTATATATGTAAATAAAAATATATAGAGAGTTTGAACTAATAATATGAATCTAAAAAAAGGAAAGAAAACATGCTCTATAAAACCCTTAATGAAATATAAAGTTGCTCATTTACCTGGGATACAGAATCTAAAATCAAGAGGGCATCCAACAGAATTTTAGCCTCTCTCTGGAGAAAAAAGGTCAAAAATTTTTAAAATGGACAAAAAAAGGGACCTTTAAGTTACAATTTTATGGTTAAAAATATTAACACTGTTGTTGTTTTCATATCTCTGAACAGTCACAATTCTTATGACAATAATGTACACAGTCCAGACAAACAAATACTACTTATTCACGCACTTACAATTCGAACGCATAAATATTATATACATCCAGAATTAATTCATGTATTAATCCATCATTTAGGAAAAAGAAGTAGTAACCACAAAGTAAAAGTAGCTATCATTAAAAGAATGATTCTTAGCATTAAAGAGATGCATAACCATAATAAATAACAGTTAGCACGAATATGACGTAATGCAACAGTTGTAAACCATTAGTAAGTTGGAAGGGGACAAAAAAACAAATCTCCTGAAAATCAATGTAAGTGAACATAAAAATTGCAATAGGAAATCTGTTAAGATGAGGTACAAAGATAAGTTAATGAGACCATTAACAACACAATGAAATAAATTATGATAGTAGCACTTTTTATCAGAAGGGGAGTTTAGAGTACTTAGTCGCAAATTCAATTTAGGGAAAAATAAAACTGCGGAGGGCATTTTACAATCAATCCAAGCTGTCCTAGGTTCTTTCCGCCCTGCCCAGACACGTCTTGTGTCAGTGAGCTTGACTTAGTGCGTTTTATTTTTATTAAGTGTTCAAAGTAATTTTTTGAGTTGGTGTTGAGTATTTTGTTACTCTGCCACCACCAATTGAAGGTATGTGAACATCATTTTATGTTAATTCTTAGTTAATTAACTATATATTTATGTATTTGCGTAAAAGTTTGGATACTTTAACCATGCTAAAGCCGTTACGAAACCAGAACAAACACCCACAGGGCATTTTGTCCATAAAAAAAAAAACTTTGAGAATTTGGTCACAAATGCGGATACAAAGTACGAAGTGCAAAAGAACGGACTCCCGAGAAATGTGTACCCTGCTCCGTATTCTAAGTTTGTGAAGGTTGACGCAAGTTAAAGAGGATTATTTAAATTTTCAACTGCCTTAATTTGTATATTTGGGCAACTAAGTAACATTTTAATTCATTGTACAGGGTGTAAAGCAAAGGACTCCCTGCTTTCAAAATTAAATATCTCGAAAACAAAGGATGATATTGGAATAAAATAAACGGTATGTTTATTGTGAAACCCATGAAAAATCATATACAGGAACTTGTAAATTAGTTTTAAAAAGTTCCAACAGGTGGCGCTGCACGCTGTAATTGCAATAAAAGTCGCCATGAATAGTGCTGCGAAGAGGTTGGACGATACTTTCTAGCGTATATGTAAGCAAATCTGAGAGACTAAACTGTTGCTGAAACAACAAACCTCTTCACAGCACTATTTATGGAGACTTCTATTGCAATTAAATTGTGCAGCGCTAGCTGTTGGCAGTTTTTTAAACTAATTTCCGTATTCCTGTATGTTTTTTATGGGTTTCACAATACACATACATTTTATTTTATTCCAATATCGTCCTTTGTTTTCGAGATATTTAATTTTGAAACCAGGGAGTCCTTTGCTAGACACCCTGTATGATTGCAGTACAGTCGACTATGGTTGTTAATGTAATTAACTAGCCGCTTGTGGTGACCAGCTGGTTCCCTTTTTTCGCCTTTTTATGCAAACAGCCGAATACGGTGTTCGTTTGGCTTACCTCTCATTCATTTTTTTACCCCATGATGATTTCGGCGGCTGCTTGAATAAATTTGGCGACTATTTAAATGAATTTGACGGCTGCATCAGTCAATACATATCCATCTACATAAGTATTAATTTGAATTAAAAAAAAATTCTACATCTCAAGTTGCGTTTTGGGCCATTTCTCTTTCTTATGCACTGCTATCATTTAGTAACATGAATTGAAGTTGTAATTTTTAAAGTAAATGTACGTTCAGTTGGTATATAGCCTTCTCTTTTTAGAAGATTGGATACGATTCTTATTTTAGGACATTTTTGTTGGAAGTGCCAATCACTGGTGACCTACCAATTAAACCTAAATCTACAAATAGTAGAACTTTTAAATATTTAAGGGAGGAGGGAGGGTTTTCAGCGTCAAAAAATTCACTTTGTTTTTTAGAATTAAAAAGAAAAGGCTCGATTAAATTTATTAAAACCTTTTGTGCATTATTATATGGTTTTGAGAATATTCTATGAATTTTTGATCGAAAAATATCCATAGACAAGCCGGAGACGGAGCTTTTCCCGGAACACTTGCTGCTGTATCTCAGCTGACATTAATCTGAAATCAAATTTTATTTCAATTTAGTCAAAGTATTAATTAATCCTCCCCCCTACGTTCTCAGATCTTTTTGTTTGACTTTAAAATTTTTGGCGGCCATTTGAAGTTAAAAGTTCTATTTTTTACGAAAAATTCCGCTACTTTGTTGGTAAAAAGCCCATTAAAAAAAACTCAAACTCAGCGTAGGGGGATGTTTTTTATATGCAGAATGTGTGTACAAAACTTCAAATGGATCCTTCAATTGATTTAAAATGGGAGTGAACACAGACTTTGAAAAAGTGGTTTTGAGAAAAACGCTTTTACAGTTTCAGAAGTTAAAAAGCATCAATTATAGCTCCAGAGAGTACAGTGCCTGTAGCAGCTTCGATATCCTTAGCTTCTTTTTTCATTATTTATTTATAGTATATTTAACCAACCCTAAGCAAGCAGTACTGACATTCTGAGCGTCTGCAGCTGTCAGAACTGCTGAATTCTTCGGCAGCTGTCGAAGCTACAGTTTGAAGGACCGGAGACTGAATATTTGATAACTTTGAGAATTTTGCTCGAAACGACTTGAGATTTTGGGAATATATTTTTGAAATGTTTAACTACACAGAGAAACAGAAACGAAAATTTCACTTTTTTGAAACTGCAAAACCCTACTCCTCCCCTTAAACGATTTTAAATTCATACTTGCTCCATATAAGCCTTGATTCAAAATTTTCATAATGATTACTATTAATATTGCTGTTGTGAGGCAATGAATTTTTGTAACAATGGTTTTTATTATCATTTCATGGGGAAATTTCATGGGGCAATTCCACGAAAATGTCAAACTGAGCATCAAAATTTCACCATTAACAAAACTATAAGTACTGTATTTCATTTAAAAGTTTGAAATATACAGTATAATTTTAAAGTGTACTAAGTTAGATTTTAATTTATAATTTTTCGTATTGAAAATAACCCGTAACAGATGCCTAGGATTTTTTGGGGAACATTTTGCATGTAGTAATCAAATTATTTCCTAAAACAAATTCTAATAGGAAAAAAGTTAGTGTATTTTGTCATCCTTGTAATACAGTTTTGTACTAGAAGCTTAAATCAAAAAATATCTTTATAGTGTTTCGTTCAGAAACAATCTTAAGATCAGTTTATGAATGTCAGTCAGTTACTATAAAAAATCAAATTTTTCCTCTCAGCATGAAACTTATTGGTAAAAATTTTCCAAAATCCATATTCTCTGCCTACATCAGAAGTATTTAAATGCCAGGAAAGTAGAATTGGAAGTTTACATCTAGGATGCCGACAGTTCCTCAGTAACTGACTGACACACTTGATAAGGTAACCGACTGACATTCTGTTTAACTTTAACAGGGCTGCAATGTATTAAATTTAATGCTCCTGAAAACAGATTAATTTTATTTTTAGCCTTTTAATTGATGTCAAACAACCCACCTCTTTAAATTTTTATGAAAGATAACATTTTATTCATTCTGTTATAATTTAGTAATGCTTGGGCCTAAATTTCGAAAATAATTGTCTAATATTCGAAAAACACATCAATTCAAAACAGAAGAGGAAAGCATTTTACAGTCAATATGGTCAAACGACAGATTTACAATGTCGCAACTTTTACAGGGTGAGGCGGGGGGTTGAGAATATGGGAAATGACTGCTAGTAAAGAATATTTCAATGGAGTTTTTTGTTATCTACAATCTTTTATAGAAAGAGTGATACACTGCTTGACAATTGGCTAAGGAACAAGTGATTTATGCAAATTTGTACCTCAACCAACTGGCCAATTGAAATAAATTCAAGTTCAGGTGGTGTGGTAGACCAAGACTCGTTATCTGTATAAAAGACAGTGCATACACGCTCAAGATTCGTACGAAAATTCACGCTGTTTGGTTTTTAACAAAAATAGTGCTGGATGTTAAAAATGGTTTTTCTCTGAAGTTCTGTTTGGTTCTTGACATACTTAAGAGTAAAATGTCAACAAGACATCATTTGAGTATCTACGATCGTGGACGAGCGGTTGGACAACTGGAAGCAGGTCAAAGTGTCACTACTGTGACTGCTGCAATGGGTGTATCAAAAAGCGCCATCGCTCGATTAAAGACGGCCGCTGAAGGTGGAAATGTTTTGCAAAAACACGCCAGGGGTCGTGGTAGGGGCACCACACCTTCAGAGGATCGCTATGTAGCCCTCGTGGCAAAAAGGAACAGAAATTTCACTCTCGGACAAATAGCTGCAACTCTAACAACCGCTACCGGTACGCATGTTTCTGCAAGAACCATCTAACGGCGAGTAAATAATGTCAGTTTGTATGCACAGAAGCCCGTACGTTGCATCCAAGTTCAACCACGGCATCGTCGAGAGAGATTACGCTGGTCTAAGGAACATGTTGGTGGAATTATCAAAATTGGTCTAGAGTGATGTTCTCCGACGAATCTCGTTTCAGTGTGACAAGTGATTCTGGTCACCAACAATTGCGGAGAGAGGGTGGAACACGTTATGCACAAAAATTTGTTTGCGAACGTGATCGGTAAGGTCCAGGCGTCATGGTGTGGGCGGGCATCATGCACAATGAAAGAACACAGATTCAAATTTTTGAATAAGAAAGCGATACGTCGTGAATGTATTGCAGAGATGTTATGCTGGACCATGTTCGTCGTTTTAAGGGTCTGTCGGTTCAGATTTTCTCTTAACGGACGACGATACACGGAAACACTTGAGCATTGAAGTGCCAGACACACTGCAAAGTGAAAACATTCTATATATGCAGTGGCCTGCTTCATTTCCGACTTAAATCCAATTGAACTTGCCTGGGAGGCTCTTGGCAGACGTGTTGCGCGAAGAACCGTCCCTCCCAGAACAGTACAAGTACTCAAATCCGCATTGAGAGAGGAGTGGGGAAAACATCCCCCAAGCACTCCTCAATAAGTAGTGGGGAGTATGGAAAACAGATGTAAATTGTGCATCAGTGTTCCTGGTAAGCATACATCATATTAAGGTACTCATGTCTCCATCATTCTGACCTAGATCCTTTTTTTGGTGTTGTATGAAAATCATCTAAGTAGGATTATTTTTTTATTTTAAAGTTTTTACTTCATTAATGCAGTAATATCTGTATTATTTTCTACTTAAAATAAAGGCACATCCTCCCTACTAACTATATATTTCGTTCTGTTTCTTTTATCATTATCTATTCTTAACTATTCCAAGAAATGTAATTGTTCCTTAGCAATTGTCAAGCATTGTAGATGGTAATAGGGGAAAGGCTAAGGTGAATTTCTTGAAAAAAGGACTTGTTCAACCATATGAGTGGCTAAGATGCTGTAGAGGAAATAGAAACAGTTTACTTTTTATAGCTCAGTAAATTTTACAAGGATGTGATCTGTTTTTAAATACGGAAGAAAAAGAAAAGATTTTCGATTCCTCTAGCAATTAAAAAAGATATGAGAGGAAAAGAGGTTATCGAAAGGAAAAAAAATCCTACTTTAATTGCTTTTCTTTTGCATAGAGATTTATTTACAAACTAGTGGTACCCGCATGGTTTTGCCCGTAGTTGAAGACTACGCAAAAGAAAAAATAACGTTTCAAACACTGCACAAGGCAGAAAAAGAATATCACCAACTCAATCTTGTCTGTACTATTAAAAATATTTGTGGGGGAAAAATTTTCTTTGCAAATGCAAACTTCGAAAAATAAATAAATAAAACATTTTTTAAATATGATCTGCTGTTTGCAAGAACGCGAACTCTTAATTCTGCGGAACTTCACACAATCTCTGGAAATAACTATTCACTCTTTCGTTGACTCATTTACTTTTGATCATATATTTTCAAACTTATTTATTTATTAGTTTATTGTTTCACTAGTGGCACACGTACGGCTTTGCCCGTAGTAGAAAATTAAAAGGCCATTTGGTTCGGCTGTATATTTACAAATAACGGACGACGAATTTCGCGCCAATGGGCTATGTTCATTCGCTCTCCCATTCCACGTCCTGATAATTTCCTAATTTACTCGTCCATCTTATGATAATTTTGAAAAGTTCTTAATATTGAAATAGAAAAAGAAAAAAAAATTGAACTTTCGAAAAATCGCTTCGAGGTGCACACCCACATGCTACAAACTAACTTTATGCCAAATTTTATGAAAATCGGCCGAACAGTCTAGGCGCTACGCGCATCACAAACATTCTACAGACATCTAGACAGAGATACTTTCCGCTTTATTATTAGAAAAGAAGATCAAGATTTTAAAGCTACTAGACATTCGGTCATACACATTTATAGATGCCATAAAAATACTACCGAAGGAAATGCTGCAGAGTTGCAAGCGCCTACAGTTTTTTTCAATACATACACTACAACTAGGGTGCACTGAGGGCGTAAACTACTTGAACAAAATACTAGGCTGCACAAAATTGTTATTTTGATGTCAAAATCAATCTTTACATACATCTCTTATCGCCCTTCCTTTTAAACGTCATAATTAACATATTAAAACCATATTTTGTAGTAATTTTCTATATGGTCTATTCTTTAGGGGGTCCTCATAGGCTGAGGGTCCCCTGGTCTATTCCAAATGGCAAAGAAAGCCCTGCTTTTGTTACCTTATTTGTAACAAAAGCAGAACCCCTTTGTGGCTCTTATTTGTACGTGTACCCTTATTTGTATGTTATACTGCGAAGTTCTGAATTGTTTATGTTAGGATAAATAGGAAATTCAGAAATGTCAGTCAGCTCACGAAGCTTTTCTAATGACTAAAATTTTGTTATTTTAGTAATATTTTTGAAATCAAATGCCATATGCCGAAAGGTTATTCATTTTTCCTTGATCCCAATTTAAATTTACGAATAATTCCTTTTGCTTTCAAAGGAGAATCTACCTTTGAATCTATATTACGTTTTCCACAGGTTGCATTCATGTCAGTCAGTTACCATGCTTTTGAAAAAAAATTTCAATCATCTAAAACGCATTTTAAAAATTCAATTATACCATTAAATTCAGCTTGAAGAAATCAATAAACTAGGCGAAAGTGTTATTTTGTGTTGTAATGTTTGTAATATCAGTCAGTTCCCAACATGTCATTAAGTTACCAACTTGTCGTAAATACTGCAAATATTTATTTTAGCAATAAAGTGGTTACCGATTTTATGAATCACATTTGTTCTAAACAGTTTTGATTCCATGAAGCGGTTGATTCAATAAAGCGGCGAGTTTAATAAAGCTGGATTGTATTCTGTTTTTGGCAATTCGCTGTATCAAAACTAACAAATGTAATTTCATTTCGTACCTTTTATGTAAACTTATTTCTTTTTCTGCTTATTTTTGAACATTTGCATTGGCATATTTAGAAAATTTCAGAAATGTCAGTCAGTTACCGGAATGTAAGTGAGTTACCAAGCTGTTCTAATTACTTTAATTCTTTATTGAAGCAGTATTTTCGAACTCAAATGCCATAGGCCGAAAGTTGATTCTCTGTTCTTTGATCCTGCTTTGAATTTAATAAAAATTCCTTTTCAGAAAAATCTCTTATTGAATCAGAATTACTTTTCACATAGGTTGCATTCATGTCATTCAGTTACCACGCTTTTAACAATTTTTCAAAAATCACCCAATGTGTATTTTGGAAATTGAATTACACCATGAAATTCCGCTTAAAAAGTGCATCAAGCGAGAAGAAAATATCTTTTTAAATAATAATTATTTGTGGTTTATTTTTCAAAATACTTATCGTTTTGCTCTGTGAATGTCAGTCATTCACCGTTGGAATTGCCCCATGAAATTCACTGATCTCCAAAATAACTTTTTTAAACTAAGTTTTTTAGAAACAAATTATAACCTACGTTACTAATAGTGTATGATAATATAGCTATCTATGGTGAAAAAAATGTTAAAATCTGTCCTGTATTTTTGAAAATTGCCGCGGACATACATACAGAAGTAGCCATTTATGCATAAAGATTATAAATTAAACATTAATGAATAATATTGCAGACATACGTCAAAAATGTTGATGGTAAATATGTTTCCTTTCGAATTAGATGTTATAAAGTACCCCTTGCCCTCTGACTAAGTACACTGCCATGGATACTTTGTCACACTTGAAGTGCATAGGACAAAATAAATTAATCCATAGTTCGGCATTTACTAGAAAGCCGATTATTTTACTAAACTTGTAAAAAGCTATGTACTATTTATTTACATATTTATTTTTGCTCAAATACTAACCAAAACCTACAACAATCATAAGTGAAAACCGTGACAAAGTACTCTGCGCTCTCCTAATTGTAAAACTGTTTTCTCAAATATTTATATTTAAATATTATAATATATTATAATATTTAAATATTAAATAAATAAATTATAAAATTTATTTAAAATATTATATATATTTTTAATTACTATATATATATATATATATATATATATATATATATATATATATATATATATATATATATATATATATATATATATAATATTTTAAATATATATACAATTAAAAAAATATTTTTTTAAAATTATATTTTTATTATAAAAAATTTTATATAAAATATTTTTTTTTTTATAAAACATTAAAAAAAATATTGTGCGTGCAAATGTGTATGGGTACACATTCATAAGGGGGATTAGATTATTGAACTATTTTTTAAAAAGTTTGTATTTTGTTCTGGCAATACTATCTTTGCATATTGGTTGAGGAAACCTAGGCTGAATTACTTAATTTTAGGGGGAGAGGAAGGAGTACATAGAAGTATAGCTTGACCACGAAAAGAATGCGGATAACCTTGAAGCAAAAACCATCATCTGTAATATAGGTTGTTTGTTATTATTTTGGAACAGATAGGATTAGCAAGACCATGTCTTTTACTATTCGGTGCTTTCTGGCAGATTCTACCTGTTACAAATGATGTTTCGCTTCAAGGTCATCGGCCTTCTTTTCGTGGTCAAGCTTTAACAGAAGAAAGTTTCGAACTCCTTGGTAAATAAATGTGTAATGGAAGATACTGGAATTTCAGTATGTAAGTATCAAAAAATACCAGAAATATTTAGTATATCCAAAACAGTACTCCTGAACAAGTTTTACAGTAAATAAAGTTTTTACTTTATATCCTGAAATCTCTATTTTCCCATTAACCCTAAGTTATTTCTGTTTGTATTTCAATAATGAATAATACAAAAGTTTAAGAAATTTAAGCTTAAAATATTTTATAGTAATTTTATTTTAATTCTAATCTAATTATTTTTGCATTGAAAAATATTTAAGTATTTATTTGAATGTTTGTCTAAATCAAGTTTTTCTTTTGCAAACTATTTTAATATACTAAAGCACCAGAATTTTCTTTGAAGTTTATGAGAGTTTTAGCAAATTGAAAACTAATTCTTCGTTTCATTAAAAATAAATTCCTGTGCAGTGATATTTTTACAATAAAATAAATAAATAAAAAAAAACACATCAAGCAGTATAAAAAGTTAGATGTATATAGACTTACGGTTTGTTGCTTCAGTTTCTTGTATCATTCACTGCTAATCAAACCTGAGTTTTGGCTTATGCTATTAAAAAAGATTTATCATTACTTAACAAAGAAAAAAATAGACAAGACTGAATTTATATTGCATGAATATTCAAATACAATAGTCTCTCAAATATTTGGAACAATAAGGCAGTGATAGTGGGTTCAATCAAAAATGGCACTTGTTTTTTGAAAATTTTCAAATTAGAAACTTGATATGTACAGTAAAAGCTTAGCTGTAAAAAAGTAACGGAAATGCCAAATTCCTAATACGCAAATCTCAAAATAATAGAGAGCGTGAAAACTCGAGTTCATATTAAAATTTTAAGAGTAATAAATCCATGAGAAATCATTAAGGAAAGTTTTGCAATGTTACTGGGAAAAAGATTACACAATTCATAAAAATAGCAATCTCAATGTGCATAAAAATTGCAAGTGCATTCTCATGTTTACAGAATGAAACTTACAGTTTCAATTTAAATTGATTAATGACATTTCATTTTTCTTCATTTCAAAATGCTTATTTTCAACTTTCATGCTATCTTTTAAACAATCAGTTTTTAAACAGGCAAGAGACATTTAGGTCTTTTAAAAGCTTTAAAGAATCCTCAACTTTAGAAATTTAAACAAAGCTCATCAACTTGAAATGAATCAGTTGCAAAAAGTATAATATAAACTTTTAAGCAGCATAACAAACTCCAGCAAATTAGAAAAGCAAATAGCTAGCTTTACATATATTTTTTAATCATTCTTTTTTAATTCTTTTTTCCATTTTAAGAGTTAAATATGTTAAGTAAAGAGTAAACCACAGTTGGGTGATTCTCCTAAAATCCAACAATATCATGTCAAGGAATGATATCAAAAGAATTGCTAGACACAGAAAGTTGTTAAAAATTTTAATTATAAGAAACAGAAGTGCGTTTTTTCACTTTCCACAAAGGCACTAAATTTTTGTTTTAACTTTACACATCAACATTCCGCTAATAACTCTCTATAACTTGAAGTCTGTAGGGACCGACTTCGAATCAATAGTTGTTTTTTTTCTTATACCACTCGGGTATCCATGTAGGCTACTCGAATTAAAACAGAGAGGTACGGCTTCCGTTTGAAGAGCACCATTTTGGTGGAAGTTCGTTTTGGCCCAAATAACACACGATAGTTTGAAGATAGGGGTCGGAGTGGCGATTTCAAAAATTTCAGGACTAAATTTTTATAAACTTTTCAGACATTTTTAAGACAGCAAATATCAAGTTTTCTCCAACGAAAATGGAATTTAAAAGCTTGACTCTCATAGTGGATGATAGAACGTTTCAAATCCAATCCTGAAACTTACAACAGAATGCATTCAACCTTTCATTCTTTAACACAGTGACTTTACACATTATGAAGTAGAAATATATACCAGTGAGATAAATGTACATCCAATTGTTTTTTTACTTGCATTGTTGCTTCATTACAAAGAATGATGAAGAAATATCCTTTATAAGGAGGGATTAAAAGTAGGGTGCAAGTACAAACTTTATTATGTACTTAATTTTTAGCAGATAATTTGATACTTTTTGCTATCTCAGAATCATCAAAAATATCCGAGTAAATTACAGATAAATCATATAAAGATGCAAATGAATAATTGTTTTTATGGCAACCAAAATTAAGAAAACTTCCACTTTAAAAATTTTATCTTGGAGTGACAGCTTTGGATTGCTACATTAACCAATGTTTTGTGTTGAAGTCGAAGAACACCGAGTTTAAAATATAGCTTGATTTTTCAAGCTACTTGTCAACTTCTTATGTCTCTCCATTTTAGCATGAGAATAGTTGTGGAAAATCATTATCAGTATTGGAAAGATAATGTAAAAACAGAACAAAATGCTTTAAATTCATTCTTTTCTGCACGGCATCATTTCTATCTGCTTTTTCCAACCACAAGGAAGATAATTTTCGCTTTCCGTGGCATTTTAATAAGACAAATTACTGTTTACATTATAAAGCAAAAAGTTAGTGACTAAATTTAAAAATTTTGTGTGCAAGAAATAATCCTACTTCCCACCTGGAGATAACCCCTTCAAATTTTGCTCTAAATATACTTTTTGAACCAAGTGATTACATTTGGGTTTTAACTCAACACAATGTATTTTATTTCATTAAGCTTTGATACCTTCCCTCCCCCCCCTCTCTATCACAAAACTGCACTTTGAGAGAATTGGGAATCCGAGAGGGAGAGAGAGAATTGGGAACATCCCTCTCCCCAGCATATTTTCGTTTCTTTTTACAAGGAAAACACCAAAAACATCAGACCCTATTAATTTCTCTTAACTCTTTTTCTGCAACATTTGCTGCACAGCTGTTTTTATTTTCTTTAGTATTTTATTTTTATATCTTTTTTGCAAAAGAGAGAAATGAATGCAAGAGTTACAAAGTATAGTTAGAGTTATAGAAGAAATAGCTTTATATTGAGCATATGTTTTGGTTACTGCATCCCACACCCTTTCTCCAGAAAAAAAAAAACAGCAGCATAGGTTTTTTCTCTTTCTTTTTTGGAGAAAATTTCTTAGGGTTTACGAAGTTTATTTTGTTCTAAAATGTAGGCATATCATCAGGAAAAGTTTCCTTTTTAGGTAGAATTTTATTTTTCTGCAAAGGAGGTAATAAGATAATGAAAATTTTAGGATTTTTAGGACTACTCCTACCCTTGTTTGAAGCACCATCTATCAACATTTCGAGAAGTTTGATCCATACCAGAAGCCAAACATCTCTTGGTTCAGCACCCTCAGAGATATTGATTCACTAGGAGGAATTCATAACTGACCTGTTTAACATGCCCCATTCATCATCTGCGAATACGGAGGATCTTTAACTGGCTGGGATCGAACCCGCCCCCCCCCCTCAGTTCGTACGTGCCCGACGCTTTATTTTGTTTTGGGCCGCTCTAATAGTTGGAGTTATTGGCTGATCAGATGCAGCTCCTTGTTTCCCCAGGTTATTGGTTATTTCATTACTCGGGGTTTCTACTTGACTTGGAATTTACTGGAAGTGAACATCCCAGCCCCTCCCGGTCAGTTATGCCAGTTTGACGCGGCACTCAACTGCACGAAGTCAGTCAAGGGTTGCCAACTCCTAAAAATGTTTCCCCCTAAACTCAACTCACAAATCCCCTAAAAACCCCTAAATGACGTCAGAAAGTCACGTGATCCTTTAACTGTGACGTCACACAAGGGATTAAAAGATCACGTGACCATTGCTATTTTTCGTTGATGAGTGGAATAAAGTCATTTTTATCATTTTTACGTCATTTCTGATCAAAACCAATGGTTACAAAGGCTCAAAAAGTATATGCAAGTAAAAAAAATGCATGAAACAATCGAAAAATAGCATTTTTATAGGTAAAAGAAGAACGTTTTTACCTAATGAAACCCTAAAACTTAAACCCCTAAATTTATCCCTAAAAATTTTATCCCCTAAAAAAATCCCATTTTAAAATTCCCCCCCCCCTAAATTTAGGGGGAAAACCCCTAAGTTGGCAACCCTGAGTCAGTCTGTGGGTCTGTTATTGCTGAGGGCGGGAACGGCTGTCTGGGAAGACACGAAGAATACGACGTTGCCATCAGGGGCTGCTGAAGTCTGCTGGCTTATTTGCTGTTTCGTGATCCTTGCCGTCAAAATTACTTCGTCGAGGTTAAAAGAAATAATTCGCACACGAAGGTAAGTCGTGCTTATGAAACAAATTTTTGGGACGAAATTAAGACAACCAATCTTCAGTTTTGAATATCTGCTACCGTGCAAGTCATCTCTTCCTTTTTAATTTAAATTTTACAAATGTTACAACGGCAGGGGTCAGAGTGGAGATTTAGAAATAATTAGGACTCAATTTTTGCTATATTTTAGGACATTTTTGGGTAGTAACAAATATTAATAAACACAAACATCGCTATTATGAGCATGTGCTTCATTTATGTCAACTTTGTTACGAATCTACATTCTCCCTTTACGAAAAAAAAAAAATCGCAGGGATTTTTTTTGCTTAGAGAAAAATCAGTAGCGATTCCTTTTCTTGTTTTATCATAACACATTTGCGCATTGCGAATAGTTAGCTCATTTTTTTTCTTTTTATAAGATCCAAAGAAATATGTCACACTTGAAGATAAAAGTCTAGCTTTATGAAATATTAATTCTCGAGCTTAAACAAGATTAACAATCATTAGCTTTACACCCTAGATGTGGTGCTCCCATTTGAAGTCAACTTTTGCAAAGTATCTTCATAATGGTGGTATATTTTCGTACTTTTTAAGGAATACAAATTCGACTCAAATCAAACTGTTGCACCTTTTTCTACCCGCTTTTCTGTTTCAAAAAAAAAAAATAGTTAACAAATTTTCTAGCAAGTAGTTAGAAATTAGGGAAATGTCTTGTGCCCTCAATAGCAGGGTTGGCAAAAACCTAGTTTTTTTTTAAAAAAAGCCCATGAACCCAGGTTTTTTTTTTTAATAAAACACAACTAAAGCTGGGTTTTTTAAAAGAAATGTGGGTTTCTTTGTCTTTTTTTAGGGAAAATATGGGGTACTTGTAGCATATTGTAGCGTAAGTATATGGATAAAGCACAAAAATTCGGGGTAACAAAAAAGCTGGAAAAATCAGCGTTTTCTGAAGAAAAGTATAAAAGACGACGAAACCCAAGAATGATGAAGTTCAGATTTTTTAAGTTTTCATGAATAAACAGTTAAGTCAAAGTTACTTCTCGGGTTATAAAATCTATTGTTTGTTCGTTTTTAATTACTGCATTTTTTTTGCATTTTACTTTATTGTATTTCATTTTGGCATGCAAAATTACTGTAGAACCTCAAGTAGTTTAAATCCCTTTTCACTAAATTCCAACTTAATCAAGACATTTCTTTCAATTTTATGTTGTCTGTTTTTTTATTTTTGTGTACAGAGTAAGACATATTAAGCTTTTTCATAAGATAATGAAAACACTGTACATCCTATTCTGTTTTCTGTCCGACCGTTTGTAAAACCTGTTAATTTTTAAAGAATATACCTTGTTTATTCTAGATTTGTGACGTGTTGGTTAGCAGAAAATAATTCACATAAAAGCCTTTTAGCTAGAGTAGTTTCATCTGTACAATCTACAAATATTGAGAAAATCAGACGCGACAGGACTTAGTGAAGATGATTTGAGTTATTTATTGAACAGTTAAAGAAAAAGTTAAATATGTTTGCTTAAAATCTTTGAAGTATTTTTTTAATGCCGTTAAGAGTTAAGAAATACTATTAAAGTTCAAAATTCAATTTTTATCTCCATTGTCAGTAGTGAAGAACAAATAAAATAAATTGTAAGGAATTTAAATTTTTTTTTAAACTTCTAAAAACATTTAAAAAACCCAAAAGTGGGCTAAATAATGGGGTTTTTTTTTTTGTTGAAAAAAACCCATTGGGTCCAACCCATTTGGGTCCGATCCGACCAACTTGCTCAATAGCTCGAGGGAATACTATGAATATAATTTAGCATTGTTTTTTACTAAGCTTGCAAGTTTTTAGTTATAAAAAAAATTGAACAAAATTTTTTTTTTGCTCTTTCTTTTGATTTATGTGAACACAAATTAATTTCTTTTTAAATAATTTATAGCTGTGGTTAAGACACTATTAATTTTTCAACTTTATTTTTCTTATTCGCAGTATACATGAGATATAGTAACAAGTCTCATACGCCATAATTTCCTCAATATCATACCATTTATTTTAGTGTTTTAAGATTGCCTTATTGTTTTCACTGAAAAGTATAAATCCTCGATACAGGGGCTATTACTAATAAAAAAGTAAATCAAAAGTCAATTGAGCACTGGCTAAAAATTTGAATTTTCAAGTCTACAAATTGCAATTTTATACACTGGTGTGCGAGCTGTAAAAAATAATAGTGAACAAGACTAGTACCAAAAGTTTGAATCAATTTCAGCAGGACTTTCTTTATAACTGCAAAAATATGGGGTAAAATAATGAAAGTTTTTGGATATTTAGGACAAAATTCAAAATATTAGAACTTTTAGGATGCTTAGGGCAACTCTTACTTGAGCAGTAGAGAGGGGACTCATGGTTTCTTTTTTTAACGAAACATTCCCATAAATTCAGGCGAGTGCTTCATCTATTTAAAAAAGAAGACTGCTAAATTCCTCGTAAAATCCAACTGAAAGAAAAGAATAAGTTTGTTAAAAATTAAAAATAAAGTATTTCAATAAATACTTAAAAAAAAATTGCTTCAAGTAGATGGTAATGAGATTGGAAAAAGGGTCTGTTGCACCCCTCAGCACTCTGAATTGCTTTTAAGGAAATTCTCCGAATGAAACAGTTTCATCTTTCCTTTTCATTGTGTGTTTTCACCGATTATAAATAATTACAATATACATTTCACAAGGAGATAAATCAAATGAAGTTGAAAATTGAACACTATCTTTTTTAGCACACTTTAAATTTCTGTTTAGGAATTGATGGTTGAAGTAATATTAAATCAGGATGGCGACAGGAACTGGAAAAAAAGTTCCTTGACTTTTCCCTGATTTCCCTGACTAAGTTTACCAAATATCCCTGATTTACGTTACCAATGATAATGGTTTCCTTTATTTGCCCTACCTAAAAAGCATTGGATATTTTAAAAATGCAGTGTTTGGAACGGTTTAAGCTATTAATTAAAAATATATTTTGAAAAGATGTTCCTTTTTTTTTTGGTAAAATAGTATATTAAATTATCGACAGAGAAATATTGTAGGAAAGGAAATCCAAAACAAATACTTTACTTCCAGGAACCAGTTAACATAAGAATTCTAAGAAATTATTAAAACCACTTTTAAAGAAATATCTGTAATCTGAAGTGGCAGTAAATAATACCACGGCAAAAAAAAATAAAAAAAGATTTTCAGTCAAAATTCTATTTTAGCAATTAAATTACAAACGCCAAGTGATAACTTTGTTTTTTAAATTAATGCTGAAAAAATCTTCAAAGATTTTTTACTTGAAATCGTGATAACAGTATGCTAATTACTTCAACACAATGAGTAAAGGCAAGGGAGCCAAGTCATTAATGACGGCTTCCTCTTTGCCTGTAGGGTTACTTATTTTACGTAGCTTGGAATGCTTGAAAGGAAAATTCAAGCAAGGTAAAATAAACAAATTTACAGACATAAAAGAAATCTTAGGAAGCTCATCCTAAGATTGAATACTTTGACCTCGAGGAAAAAAGATGCACAAATACGCGGCACTGTGTAATCACACCTCATTAATTTTACTTTTTTAAAACAAATAATTGGCAGAAAATTGGTAGGGAATCAAAGTCCTTTATTTTGCAAGGAAGGTTTTTTTTCTTCATTAGATCAATTTTCCTTGAATTTGTTATTTTTTAAAAATTCCCTGATATTTCCCTGATTTTTCCTTGAGTGATAAAGTTCCCTGACTTTTCCCTGATCTCCCTGATCTGTCGCCACCCTGTAAATTTTGGGTGGCAACAAATTTTAAAGGTCTTATTTTCATTTTATAGTTTGCATACAATGTAGCAACTAGTCTCATATTTGCATATCTTTTAGTGTAGTGTACTAAGATCGCCTTATTGTTTTCATAAAAAAGTAAAAAAGGCCAGGATAAAATAGGTAAAAAAATCTTTAAAATTAGGACTCACAAGAGTCACCAGGACACTAGCTACTAGCTAAAGATTAAAAATCCCGAGACTACCGTTCGCCATTTCATGCACTCATTTACCGAAGAAAAAAGTGGCACCATTCAATTATTTCTTTATTGACAAGCGATTTCTCCGACACAACTGCACAAAAGTTTCAATTGGAATTGTGACATGTAAACAATAAGTGAACAAGACTTATTAGAAAAAAGTTCAAACTAATTTACGCGAACTTTTTCTTTTGATGCAGAAATGTGGTGTGAATGGTGAATATATTAAGGTAGGGGAAACTAGGGAGGTTTGACCCGAAGGGAGACTTTACTCATGAGAATTCTTTTAATGAAGATATTTAGGGAAAATTTCAGTCATATTATAGGTTGACCAGTCGCACAACACTATTTTGCAGGGATAAGCATCTTCAGAATTATGAGTGGTTTTCCAGAAATTCAGTGTTAAATGATACTACACCTAAAAAATAAATTGGGAAGATTTTGGAATTTTTTTCATTTTATCCTCCAGTTTTGAGGGTAATGAATTTTTAAAGTATACATGTTTTAGTCACTTTTCTAGCAATCTAATGATACACAATAGTTTTATATAACTTTAATCTACGTTGCTAAAAATTTAAGATTAACTAAAGAAAGCAAACTAGGGATCTTTAACCCAAACACTAATTTGATGTTTTTTCAATGAAATTTAATTTTCTTCATAGATAACATATTGTGATTTAGGCCTAGTAATTTGATTTTATTGATCTAAGTTGCTAAAAATTTATGGTAAACGAGAGAAAGCTACTTAGGGGGCTTTGACCGAAGTTAACTAAAGAGACTTGACCCAAAGAATAATTAGATATTTTTTAATGAATTTTTGTTTATGAGGAGCTAAAATACTGTGATTTAAGCCTTAGGTGCTTTCATTTAAGCAATAATTAAGTGAATATAAAGGGGAAATTTTACTTTACATAAAGAATAACTAAAATATTTTGGCTTAATAAATTTTTTTTATTTGACAAATAACTAAAATACTAATGATCTTCAGGACCAATGATTTGTTTCTTAATAAAATAACTGGAATATTGTTTAGATCTGAACTGATATAGTTTTGAATTAGACTTCTGGTTCTCTGCTGATGTGAAATAAGATTAAATTTAATACAGGGTGGCGACAGGAACGGCGAAAAAAAGTTCCCTGACTTTTCCTTGATTTAGTTCATTGAAATTCCCTGATTTACGTTACCATGGATAATGGATTTCTTCCTTTACCCTACCTGAAAACCATTGCATATTAAATAAAATGCAGTGTTCAAAATGTTTTAAGCTGTTAATTAAAAAATTTTTTAAATAAATAAGCTTTTTTTTTTAGTAAAAATAGTATATTAAAATATCTACGAAGAAATATTATAGGAAATCTTAAAACAAATACTTTACTTCCAATAACCTGTTTACATAAGAAATTATTGAAACCCCTCTTAAAGACATATCTAATGATGATAAAACTAAAAAAGTTTATTTGGAAATAATTTTGAACTGGATCATCAAGCAGCATAATTTTTGCTGCGCGAATAACAAGTAATTGTGAAAGTATAGAAGTAATGCAGTTTTTCTTACGTAAAAAATAAACATATTTATGTAAAACAAATTGGAACCTTTCAAACAACCAGTCATATTAAACTATTCTCTAATCAAGAACTTAGGTTTTAATGAAGGAATACAGCATTTTAACTATTAAAAAATAGTAAAAATATTCACTTATGTACACAACTCAACTTCAAATTATTTCATCATTAGTCGAAAAAAAAATCTTTTGTAACAAACATTGAAATGTGAAAAAACAATAATTAATTTCAAAATTAATAGTGTATAACTTGGTTTTAAAATAAAAGAATTTTCAAGTCTGAAAAAAAAAAAAAAAAACCTTTGTATAATCTAAAGTGGCATAGAAAAAAACAAAGTTGATTTTCATTTAACATTCAATTTTAGCAATTAAATCGAAAATGCCAAGTAAAATACCTTTTAAGCTCTTAGCAGTATCAATATAAAAAAAAAAGATTTTTTCTTCAAATTGTGATTACAGGACGCTAATTACTTCAAGACAATGAGTAAAGGCAATGGAGCAAAGTCTTTAATGACAGCTTTCTCTTTGCCTGTAGGGCTGTTTATTTTGCGTATCATGGAACGCCTGGCAAAAAAATTCAAACTACGTAAAATAAACAACTTTACAGACACAAAAGCTTAGAAAGTTTATCCTGTGGTTAATAAGTTAAGATTCAATACTTTGACCTTAAGGGAAAAAAAAATGCACAAACATGTGTCAGTGTATAATCGCACATGAATAATTTTACTTTTTTTAAAAAAATAATTGGTGGAAAATGTATAGGAAATAAAAGTATTTAATTTTGCAAAGCAAAAAAAAAATTTTTTTTTCTTCTTCATTTGATCCATTTTCCCTGAATTTTCATTATATTTTCGAAATTCCGTGATATTTCCCGGATCAATAAAGTTCCCTGACTTTTCCCTGATCTCCATCATTTCCCTGATCTGTCACCACCCTGTAATAAAATCTGTAACATTTCACCTAAAGAGAGTTGTTCATTCACCTCAAGCATCGCTTTTTAGAGCAAAAAAACACCAAACCTACGTATCAATATCTATGAGTCTCCCCACATTCATGCAGGGGGTCAGGTTTCCCTAGCTCTAGGGACACTTGACCCATTTGCAGGTGTGATGAATATAATTTTTGTACCATTTCTACTTAGAATTGTGCTATTATTTTTAGCAATAATAATACACAAAATGGCAAACTATTTATGTATATTTTTTTTTATTTCGTTCTAATTATTCTACAAAAAAAAAAAAAAGAAAAAAAAAACGAACATTGGGTCAAGTCTGCTTAGTTTCCCCTATACAGGACAAAACTCAAAATTTTAAGAATATTAGGAAAATTGGGACAACTGATTACTCCTGTCGAATTTGACCACTGTTTTCCCAATCGCGTCATACTTTTTTAAAATGACACCCCATTTTTTTTGTTATGTTTCCGACAGTTTTATAGAGTTTTTCTTTTCATTTGGAGGGAAACAGGGCATTATACTATCGCCATTAACACTCTTCGAGGGGCTAAAGAGTTACGAAGTTCAAAAGCATGAGCATTTGGAGCAAGTTAAGGAACTCATGTAAGTATTCCCCCTTAAAATAATTTTTAGATCTTCAACACCGACCTTTTTTTCTGGAGTAAGTTTTAAAATTTTTAACTTATTTTTCCGAATGAAATCAGAGTATAGGACTCAATCCCTGTGAGCCCCATGTTTGTAAAAAAGTTCACGTTGCAAAAAAATATGTTGTTAAATATTGGAAGCATTGCATCAATACTGACCGAGGTTGAAAGGTTTTGAAATACACCGCAGGGACTACTTGTCAGGCGACCGTCGTTGTGGAGGAATGGCGTTGCTAATCTCTAAAACATTATGCATCTAGCCAGCTCAATATCAACACATCCCTGCAAGCAGTAGCTGCGCGTTCACCTTCAAAAAAAAAAAAAAAAGCTGTCAAAATTTTCCCGTAACGTGATATAATCAATTTTCTGGTACTAAAGTGTTTTGTATGTATTAAAGAACTAAAATGAAATCATTAACAAATAGTAGATTCATTTTTTTTACAAGTAGTTATTTACTGCAGCATATGATTTTCTCGAAAAATCTTAAGACTCTAGCAAAATTTCCTCGGAAAAGGTATATTTCGATTCAAAAATATTTTCTCCCCATACTAATAAAAGTTCAAAGAACAACTAAGGGAAATTACAGGAATGTATGCTAATTACACGATTTTTTAAAAAATTGTTAATAGGGACTGAGACCTCACGTCCCCTGTTACGTCTTACTTTTTCACTTCACCTGTTACAAGTTAACAAAATAGACAAATCATTTTAATTTACTATAGTAACATTATATAACTCATTAATTTCGAGTTTTACAGCTTATAAATATGTGTAGTGAATTCCCATGTTATAAGCAATTTATTTTTACAATTTGTTTAGTTTGGATATGAATATTGTTTCGTTTCAATTTCATGTTGAAGACATTTTCTTATGTTTTTAACAACTTTTTAGTGTCTAATACAAATTTTACATGGACATGCAAAAGTGCTAAAATGTATAACAAATTAAACTACTGTATATATATATATATATATATATATATATATATATATATATATATATATATATATATATATATATATATATATATATATATATATATATATATATATATATATATATATATATATATATATTAGGGGGGGAGGAGGGGTGGCTATCTTCGATATTTCTTTCCAAATTCCTGTTTAATTTGTTTCTAAGGAAAAAAATACATATGAATGCTTTCGCTGTTTACTATCTGTTCTGTTTATATACCACCTTCTTGCGACTTGAGAAGGGTGGAATTACAAACAATTGTAAGCTTAATTAATGCTTATAATATAGTATTAAAGTATATTTTTATTTTTAGGGATGCACTGCCCACATTGTTTTTTTTTTTTTACTATATAATGAAGTGATAAAAAATGGATCCGGTGCATCCCCAGAAATATAAATATGTACATCAGTGCTACTTTATAAACATACCCAAGTTAATTTTTAATCACACTTATGTCTGGGACTGTAAGTTGAATAATACAGGAAATTTCTTTACAGAACATCTGCAACGAAACTGACAACGCACAATCATTTCTATGTTTTTTACTTTTTTTACAATTTGAATTTTTTTTCGGACATGGGACTCGTTGACTCAGGTTTCATTCAAAAAAATAAGTTTAAAAAATGCAATAATAACCTAAAGAAAAAATAACCAGTTTTAAAACTTAAAATATTTTAGGTTGTAATACCCCCAATGAGTCTTAACTTCATCCAAACGATCATGCTTTTGAACTTTGAGCCTGCCTACACCTTCGAAGAGTTTTAATGGCTAATATAATGCCCCCTTTCCCTCTAAATAAAAATAATAGCTATGAAACTGTCGAAAACTGGAAGAAAAATGTGGAGGGGGGACACATTTCCAAAAAGTGGGACGTTATGGGGGGAACTGGGCATATTAGGATTCAGGGAATCATTTTAAGTAAGAAACATTAAAAATTATGTTATAAGAAAAAAATATTTTTTTCCTTGCCGCGCAGTGTTATTTATGTCATTAATTTTCCAATAAAAAATAATTACTACCTAGACATTTTACTTCAGTTTAAATTAGTGTCCTATTCATTACCACCAGTGACCTTTTTTTGTCGCGAGAAGGTAAAAAGCAGTAATAGCAAAATTTTTACTTTTCATTGTTTTGTGTTTTCGGCATCTACTTTAATTAAGCTTTATTGTACACTAGTGGTACTCGCGCGGCTTTGCCCGTAGTTGAAAATTTAAAGGTCATTCAGTTCGCCTGTATAATTACAAATAATGGATTACGAATTTCTCGCCAATTGGCTATGTTCATTCGCTCTCTCATTCCACGTCATGACAATTCCGTAATTTACTCGTCCATCTTATGATAATTTTGTCCGGAAAATGTTCCTAACGTTGAAATAGAAAAAGAACAAAATCGAATTTTCGGAAAATCGCTTCGAGGTGCACACATCCCAATACTACAATCTAACATTGTGCCAAATTTCATGAAAATCGACAGAACGGTCTAGGCTCTACGCGCGTCACAGAGATCCAGACATCCTACAGACATCCATCCGGACAGAGAAACTTTTAGCTTTATTATTAGTAAAGAAGCTTGCTTATTTGGTTTCCGCTGAAAATAAAGCACGAAAAAAAGTCGAATTCAAATATTTCCCTATTGTTAGTATGGAATCCAAAACGCGTTTCTCCCAGTATCTTAGAAACTCATTTCTGTAGATGCTGTTCTTTACCTTCCCACGGAAGTATTTAACCCCACTAAACTGGAAAAGAGGAATTTCAGTTCTTAATTTGTTTTTCATTATATGCAAGTTCTTTTCGAATTTGATACTACTTCAAATGTTTGTCAAAACTGGTCCAAAATTTTTTAAAAATATGATCAATAGAAAAAATTACAGATATAAAAGAAAAAAAATAATCATCACCACTCTCCTCAATGTTTTAAAAACAAGTACTGTTTCAAAATACAGTACAGTTAAACCTGTGTAAGTTGACCACTTGCGGTACACTGCTTTAGTGGTCAACTTAAACAGGTGGTCAACTTATAGAGGGTGAATTACATGGTATAAACTAATTTTGTGCCTGAAAATAGCGGTCAGTTAGACAGGTGGTCAACTTACAGGTGTGGCCAACGTTACAAGTTTTACTGTATTTCGAAACTGCATTGTTGAAGTAACCTAGGCAACAGGGGGAGGGGTAATAATAATGCATATGAGGGGAGAAAACGGAACTTACCCAATTGGAAAACGTAGATAATCCCTTGTTTCTCTTCCGGGTCGAGTGTACATTGATGAGGCAGGCAGCTGTGAACTTTGTGGTCGTTTTAATAACTTGAGGATTTGATTTCTGAAATAAAATGATAAAAATGAGATTTGTAATGCAAATACATCTACAAAAATATTTCTCAAGTCACATTTACGGAATACTGTTTCTGAAAGAAGATTACAAACATCCAAGTAACTTCTGTATTTTTGATACATATATTAGCACTTAATAAGTTCTTAAACGTGAATACTAAGTACAAAATAGTAATATAGTTTCTAACTAAATTATAGAGAAGCAGTCTAGGTAAGACATATAAAATACCTTGAGTAAAAGTGATCTTAATACAGAGTATAGAATTCATTCAAATAATGTCACATCTAGTAAACATGAGTATCTCTCAGAACAATTTCTGCTCTACCCCTTGGGGTGAACCTGCTAAACGCGAAGAAGGTTCTATGAATATTCTACTCTATTATTTTAAACTTAATCAACTCCAAATCTCATTGAGATACATTAAAATACAAAATTTCATTTAAATACTTATATAGTATTTTTAGACGTACAGCTTTCATCTATAAGTATTCGATTCCACACCCCAATTCCCGCAAAAAGTGCTTCGGGACAAAACATAGTCCTTAAAAGTCCCCATGGGAGTCGGATTGCATCCTTTTTTTGGGGGGAGGGGGGAAATCCTTGAAATATTTTTTACTTCCTTTTACAAAAAAGTAAGTATTGTATTCGCGAAATTTTTTTCACTCAAATGTCGACCTTAATTTCCATTTTGCTCACCCCCGAATGAATGTTGAGTTTTTTTTTCGACTCGATCACACGTGCATATGTACCTAAGAGCGTATAGACTCTTGAAATATCCGTTTTGACGATTCCCGAGTTAATGACAACGAGTTTTCTCGTGACGTCTGCATGCACGTATGTGTGTATGTATGTCGCGTAACTCAAGAACGGTATGTCCTAGAAAGTTGTAATTCGATACTTAGACTCCCAGTGGTATCTAGTCGTGCCCCCCCCCTTTTGGTTACATTCTAGTGTTTCTATAAGGGTGTTTTGCACCTTTTTTTTGGGGGGGGGGGAATTATTGTTAATTTCGATGCAAACTCAAGTGGTGTCGTAATTTGGCGATATATTGCCAAGTGTCCGCCAGTCTTGGTCGCTAAGTTTTGTCGCCAAATTGGCGACGAATTTGGCGATTTATTCCCTGGTTTCAATTTGGCCACTGTTGGTGATATTTAGAGAGTAAACTATTGAACCCCATTAAAATTGCCATTAATGGGGTAAATAACATTAAATTGGTGTAAAAGGAAGTCATGTGATGCACACATCAGCTCGTTTCCATATGGGAGTTACTCTGGAAAAAGAAAAAAAAAACGAGCTGATGTGTGCATCACATGACTTCCTTTTACACCAATTTAATGTTATTTCCCCCATTAATGGCAATTTTAATGGGGTTCAATAGTTTACTCTCTAAATATCACCAACAGTGGCCAAATTAAAACCAAATTTAAAAAAAAAAAAATTGCCAAATTTGTCACCAGGTTGGCGACAAAACTTCGCGATCAAAAGATTTCCGAAATATCTCGCCAAGTGTCTGCCAAATTATAACACTAGAGTTTGCATCGAAATTAACAATGATTTCCCCCAAAAGAGGTTCAAAAGACCCCTTTAGAAACACCCGAATGCAACAAAAGGAGAGGTGCACAACTAGACTACACTAGGCGTCTACGTACCAAATTTCAACTTTCTAGGACACACCGTTCTTGAGTTACGCGACATACATACGCACATATATACGCACATACGTACATACAGACGTCACGAGAAAATTCGTTGCAATTAACTCGGGAATCATCATTACGGATATTTCGCGTATCTATACGTTCTTAGACACTTATCCACGTGTGGTCGAGTCGAAATAACTCAATATTCATTCGGGGGTGAGTAAAATGGAAAATAAGGTCAATTTTTGAGTGAACATTTTTTTTTTTGCGAATACAATAATTCCTTTTTTGTAAAAGGAAGTAAAAAGACCGAATGTGTTCGAGATACACCTACAAAGCAAATCGAAAGACAACACCATATTTAAAGAGCGTTCGGAACCAGATCACAATCAGCACAAGTTCAAATGAAGAGTGAAGTTGAACATTTTTATTTGAGCGAGTCCTTGCACTACTTTTCAGATACGGCAGTCATATTCAACTGGAGAACTACACTGTCACCGATGCAGTGATAAGTCTTCAAAACCGTTAAGTAATCTTCCTTTATGGGATTTATTTATGTAATGAGCTTGGACTCTGCACTACTCTGTGTTAGAGCGCCCACAAAAAAAAAAATGTTCACTCGCATTTTCCGATACAATCACACAGAATCACGTACTGAAAGGAAAATTTTCCCGAAAACTTTCAGAATGCTTTTAGTGTCCCATAAACGGGTAGATCCGCCGAAACTCAAAATCCTGAGACGGTAACGGATGCTTTGCATTTTTTCGCAAGAATTTCTTTCTGTTTTTCAAGAATTCTTTAATGTTTGGAAAGTTTTATATGGGTTAGCTAAAAACAAATAAAATACAATACATAAAACATTTTACTTGTTTTGCCATCAGTAATATAACTAATTATACAGAGTGTTCCGTTTGAATTTGCAAAACTTCTATTTTCGCAACTGTTAGTCCCACTAGATACATACTTTCAAATGCAAAAATGTTCAAAATCAGATGCAGAGGTGAAGTATTGAAAAAAAAAAAAAAAAAAAAGTCAAAAGTACAAATTTCACTTTGTATACGGGCCCTAGGTCCCGAACTTATTTAGGGAGATTATCTCCATTGAAAAATATTTTCAACACAAAACATTTGACAATAGTATGACCAAAACTCAAGGAGATATTAGAGTTCAAAGTTTTAGGGCACCGTATAGAAGATGAGGCTAGATCTTACCGTCCTTTCAGAAGAATGACAGGTTGTTGTTGTAAAAACGCATTTTTTTTTTAATGCTACTCAAAAATAAATGCAAATAATTTGCCATGATACGCGAAAACACACTACAAAACCTCAATTAAAAAAACCGCACTTTATGCACACACAAAATTTTAAACGGTTGTTAACTGCTACATTTTCCCCAAAAAGGCGTTATTAACGGCGACTGTAAAGTGGTGCAAGTCACAAAACGTTCCGTTGCATATCTCAGTGAATATTG
Organism: Uloborus diversus; assembly: GCF_026930045.1. Lineage (NCBI taxonomy): Eukaryota > Metazoa > Arthropoda > Arachnida > Araneae > Uloboridae > Uloborus > Uloborus diversus. The sequence continues at coordinate 78,819 of NW_026558982.1, forward strand.
ATAGGTTTGCCCCAACTGCAGACAAGTCACAAGTATTCGATCAAGTTTAGTGCAAAAGCATAAGCTAGTAAAGCTCTACTTTTTTACTTATATATATTGTTAATACTATAAAATTAGTGTTGGTAGTAATGTTATGAAATGATCCGTCTAAAAATGTGACATTACTACCGGCCATCCACCAAGATAGTTGCACTTTCGTCTAATCCTTAGTGTCTTTTCACTTTCACTATTAACACAAATATCCTTAGTTCTAGGTTTGCTGAAGACTTCCACTTCTAAAACTTTAAAACCTCAGACTCGCGACATCTAACTCCAGCATTTGCATGCCTCCAACTCTGCGACTCCTACGCTTGGCCAAAACTGCGGATCAGTTGAAAAATGATCGACTCCCAATCTTTTAGACTAAAATCAGTCTTACTCCCCCTCCGACTCAGCAGCCCTTATTATTTTCAACTGCTCGATGAACAATCTTATATTTTTAAAACGTTATACATCATCTTTCAATTTCCAAAACTGACTTAATTTTTCCTGCGAAAACTAATGCACATCACTAGAAAAATTCGATAGATATGCTTTGGAGTTTCACAAGGTTACATGGTAACAATTTTTCTTTTGTGCTTATTTTGTTGCCTTTATTTACTGCAGCCAGTAACGTTAAAAATATATAATGGAATTTTACAAGTTATTGCGGTAAATTGATACTTAATAAAACTTTTATGAAATTTTTTGCTTTTGATATTTTTCACTTATTTGAAATGGTTACTATACTATAAACACCTTTAATCAAGTAAAACACTCTTCAATTATCAAGAAATTCGGTAGTTCTTAATTTATTAGAAGCAAAAACCGGCACAGAATCGAAGATATGTTTGTTTGCAAACTTTAATGTTTTTCTTTTTCTATGTTGTAAAATAAAGAAAAAAAGTATTTGAAAGTATTAACTCTAACATGGAAAAGAGAAAAAAAAATAGCTAGCTTTCTTACTCAAACGCATACTCGAACTTTTACATCAATTCATCTCCAAAATCTTTAAGCTACCTTCTTCAGTAGCAATAAGCTTAGAGGAATGGAAAACTATTCTATTGAGACAAAAAAAGTCAAAGAGAAAGGTGTTTCAATGTTGCAAAAGCGCACAAGTAAAACCGATAATTCTCTTTCAGGCTTTTGTTTCTCCAATTCATCCTTTCTGCAGTTTATTAAACACAGCAACACTACTTTCACTTATTAGCTTATAAGCATTTCATGAAGCAAGGGGAAAATACTGAAGAACATTTTTGATAATGGTTAGGAAATATTGAAAAATAATATTAGGTAATACATGTTTGTTTTTAATAGGAGACATTTCATATTATTTTGAATTTTAACAGCTTTTTCTAGGCGCATTTTTTTCTTCTACAAAATAGTGCATGCATCGCAATATCCTATCTAAACTATAAATTTCTTTGCGCGTCTGTCTGTGTGTCTGTAACCCTATCTCCTCCAGACTGACAATGGTTGCCATGTCAAAACTAATACCGTTGGATATCAAACATCCCGGGGAAGCCATCCCGTCCTGTCTCACCCTTCTAAACCTTGATGGCCAGAGACAAGGGACCGGACATCCAGGTGTAAAAAAACATTAATATCATCTATTTGAATCCCCCGCGGAGGGTGCCTAGCAAAGCGAGCAGGGAACAGAGCCCCTAGTGCGTGAAGGAAAAAGTGAAGCAATGTCCAAAATAGACATCAGGAACACGCCTTCAGACCTGTTTACCATAAAAACAAGATACAAGAGAAGAGTTTCAAGCACTTACTTTTATTACTTTCATTATCCGTGGAAGCTTTTTTTATTCCATCATTGTCAGTTTTTTTCTTGAACTCAGCAGGGATTTGAAGAATGAAAAACAGAAGAGAAAAAGAATTATCAATCATTGAAAAAGAAAATGACAATAAACAATATTCAAAGTAGACTATTTTCTTTTGCATTTACTTCAGTCTAATTCTCCATTCATTTAGATAAGTTACAAAGCTACGATCTCTATATTGCTCTGACACCATCTTAAAATAATTTTCTTGACAATCTTCGAACATCTGCATAAGTATTAATACGTTCTCTGCGTTCGTAAAATGAGTTGGTCTTTACAGCATTTTTTTTTCAAATCATTTCTTTGTTGAAAAAAGGAATTCGTTACTTAAATGAGCAGAAACGTAATTTTCTTTATAGAAACCAAAAGTTCGTCAGAAGAATTCTTCCATTTATTACAACTGTCATTCCTATGTTCATTTAACAAAAACTAAATCATTCATCCATACATACATTCTGTGCATCTTTTAATCTTTCCATACACTGCAACCAACCATTCATCAGTTTCACAGACATTCATACATTCAGTCTTTCATTTATTCCATAAACAACCACTTCAGATCAGTCATTGACTGATGGTAACGTGGTACCATCAGCCAATATCAGACACTCGACTTCAGCGGCCAGGCAGTTGGAAAGTTCATGCGGAAAAATCCGATCGAATCCATCGTGCCACCCAAAGCTGTTCCGCGAAAATAAGCAACGAGGCCAGGGAGCTGCTCTCTGGATGGGCGACCCCGGGTGCTTGCAAGAGAGAGTGCAGGTTGGGACGGGGTTCACGAAGACAGACGAGCAGCCCTCGATCTGTCAAACGAGGAAAGTAGGATTGGTTGGAAAATGGCAAGTCATGAAAACCCCATTCCCCAGCTCCGCGAAAGAGCATTTTACTGGCGAAACCTTCCAAATAAAAAAGTTCATTTTATTTGATAGAAACTATCCAAAACAGACTGGTATAGTGTGGATCTGATACGTTGAGCTTTGACCTTGACAATGTTTACCTCTTTCTAGACATTCAGAAAAAAAAGAATGTTTTCTCTCGAATTTGTATTGCAGTGATTTTGAAAAGCTATTACGAAAGTAATACTGCGCAGCGCCCATGACTCTTCCCAACATGATCTCATCCACAGGGGGGCAAGGGAGGGCAACTGCCCCCCCCCTCTTTCTAAACTAAACAAACATTTGAAAAAAAAAGATACTAAATAAAAAAAGATACTTTAAGAAATTGATTAATTGACCGTTGCTTCATAGTTCTTAAGTTATCAGTTAAAAAAATACAAAAAGAAAAGGGTTCTGGTACTTTTTAAACTGATTTTTAAAGTGCATATTCCTTTTTTATAATGTTATTGAAAAGGGAAGGTTGTTACTGTTATGTGTTAAGACTGCTAAGAGGACAGCTTCAGAAGCACTACCCTTTTCCACAAACTTCCCACATTAAAAGAGTTCTTTGTTTTTTAAAAGCGGGTTATTACACACAATCCCTTTCTCCATGCACTGGGGGGAAGTATCAATTCCGATTAGTGTCCCCCCCTCTCCCCCTAGGCCTTTTATTTCATAGTTTTCATGGGAGGCTGTGTATATATTCAGTACATTTTATATACAAAAACAAAATACAAATATAAATGCATAGTTATATAGTATACAAAATCTGGGGATGGGGGAGGGGTAACTGACACGCTCCCTGGTTGCCCAGGTGATGGTCTGCCTCCCCTTCCAGGTTGAACTATGATCGCCCTTGCTTCCCTAATTCCTCTACAAGAGGGAAGCATTGTCAAGGTCATAGCTCAACTTATCAGAGTCATATTATATACTTCCATCATGACGAGCCAATCGCTCACGTAAGATCAAAGTTCATTTTCCGCAGCTGGAAATGAAGGCATTTTCCCCTACTCTAACACTCCACCAGGCATTAACCTAACTTGAATTACTCATTTAAGAAAGCAAATCTAAAATTCGAAAAAGTATTGTTCACTTTACATTATTTCCTTTCAGTTAGGATTTCAACATTTTAAACTGAAAGGGATACATATTTATGTACATTTCCTTCAATGAAAGCATTGCACTCCCGATTGAATAACTTAATGCGCTAAATGCTTTTCTAAAATTTGAAGTAATCACGTTTGACTGTTTTCTGAAATAACCTATTCAGTATCTTCTACTAAACGTCTAAGGTATCCACAATGAATAAGGGCAGCTTTGTGTGATTCCCAGTCAACTGCTGTCTTCTTTTAATTTGGCTCATTTTGACTAATTTGGCTGCGCACGCGGATAAGTAACCTAGGATCACTTTATTACTTCCTTTTACAAAAAAGGAAGTATTGTAATGGCGAAAAAATTCCCTCAAAAATAGGGCTTAATTTCCATTTTTCTCACCCCCGAATGAATGTTGAGTTTTTTTTTTCGACCCGATCACACTTGGATATATGCCTAGCTACGTACAAACACCCGAAATATCCATTTTGACGACCCCCGAGTTAATTACAACGAATTTTCTCGTGACGCCCGTATGTATGTGCGTATGTATCTCGCATAACTCAAAAACGGTATGTACTAGAAAGTTGAAATTTGTTACGTAGACTGCTAGTGGGGCCTAGTTGTGCACCTTCGCTTTTGGTTGCATTAGGATGTTCCTAAGGGGGCCTTTTTTTCCTTTTTAGTTGGAAATCATTGATAATTTCGATGTAAACTCAAGTGGTGTTATAATTTGTTGAACACTTGGCGATATATCGCCAGTCTTTGATAGCCAAGTTTTGTCGCCAACTTGGCGACAAATTTGGCGATTTTTTTTTTCTTTTTTTTTTAAATTTGGTTTCAATTTGTCCACTGTTGGTGAAATTTAGAGAATAAACAATTGAATCGCATAAAAATTGCCGATAATGGGGAAATTTCTTTAAATTGGAGTAAAATGAAGTCATGTGATGCACACATCAGCTCGTTTTATTTTACTTTGATGGAGACACAAAATAGCACACGCCATTTAAAATTCCTTCTTGTGCGCAAAAAAACACACTTAAATGACAAACCCTTTTTTAAACTCCTTGTTGGTTTATCTTTTCTGCCATACGAAAACTTATTTTCGGCCTGCATTGGTTTGTCGCATGCAGCACGGAAAATTGCATTTCTCAGTTTCTTCGACTCTTTTGCTGCTTTCTGTAAAATTTTAAATACCAAATATGACATAGAAATAGCAATAGATATCCGTCATTTGTAGTTTAAAAATCTACTCTCTGACAGAAAAGGAGGGTGTAGTGCCCCAAACCCCCATTCTAAATTTGTGTGCTGATAAAACTTACAGGCTGCATATTTTTGAGCAGAATTTGTAAGAATTGAACTGTTAAGACTATACGCATTTTTTCATTCTACGGGACGTACTGCTTTCTCATGCCTTTGAAAAAACAGAACTCACGACTGCTCTGTAGCTGAGCTTATTTATATTTCATTTACCGCAGAAAAAAAAAATATCTACAAATGGTTTACATAATAACTAATCTGTGCTGAACAAAATTTTTGTTTGCTTCATATAGACACACGCTTTACTAAAATGTTTAAATTGAACATTTTAAATTCAAGTGACGGACTATTCGTAATTACGCCTGTTACAATCAACATCCGTTAATTTTTAAATTCTGAGCAATACCATTTCAATTTATGTATCGTATTTGATACGAAACTAAGCAGAATTAGCAGAACCTTTTGACAAAAGTTTATTTTATTTTTGAAATATACGCGCTTTTTGTTCAAGCTTTAAAAAAAATTCAAAAATGCGAATTTTATTTCCAATCACTAAAGGTTCCTTTATATGTCACTTAAATCAATGGGGAAGAATTTCAAACGTAATCCTCATAAAGGGAATATTAACGTAATGTAGAGGAATATTCCTCAGTTTTGTGCCAAGGAGTTGAAGATGACCTAGTCCCAAAACCCTCAAAAGTGCCTCCTGTATGTAGGACATAATTGCAATGTATTAAGAATGCGCATGTATTTTGTATTGCTATAACAATGAAGCAATCAAGAAAGAACAGATGTATAGTCAAACTAGCTTTAACCCATCCGTTTCTTCTCTCTCCTTTCCAAATTAGAGCTTTTGTCATCAGTTACGTTACTCAACAGAAGTAGGAAATAAAATCTCATAGCGCGTCTCTTGAGAAAATAGACATCTTGGCTACCTACGGAAAAAGAATAAGCCCTACTTATTCATTCTTTGCTGACTTGATTAAAACGTTAAATTATACCTTTAATAAGGTCCATTTTCGATGCCGGTTAATAAGTTACGACTACACAAAAAGTTTATTCTTCCGAGATTCGCCAACTAAAAAACCGGGATTTTGTGATACTTGAATTACTCGAAATCCGGGATTCGTCCATTAAAAATACCCGGAAGTCCTAGAGTTGCTTCAGAAATGTCTCGCTCCCGATACAAATAACATAGATTTTCAATCTTTTGCATTATGGCGAAACGAACTCAACAACCTTTTACTTAACATACTTAAAACACACCACCAGCTCAGTTATTCCATCCGAGGACTGCAGTTTCGTGCTTTTTAGCACTCATCAGCCCGGAATAGGAATCACATGAGCTGGTGGCGAAAGTCCTCTTAAGTATCCTCTACAACTTTTTGTTGTAAATGGGGCAATAGTAAGAAAAATATTCCGCTCTTGATTGGAAAGATTTCCAAATCATCCCATCCCGACAAATATACCTGTTTTTATTTGTCTCTAATATCTAAAAGTACTAAAAAATGCGGAAGAAATGGATAGATCCGCAGGAACCTCTACTCATGACCAGTTTTTTTTACGGAAAATTGGTAGGAGGAAGCGAAAGCACGAGTGGCAAACCAATGTACATGTGGTATCTAAAAATATTATCTGTACAAGAATTGCCCTATTTTTTATTTACATTAATTATTTAGCACTTTTTGTTTCCCTAAGAGAAACATTTTATGCTTCAAAAGTTAGAATAAACTCTGCAGAGAAAAACAATTTGGAAATTCTTCACACCCAATATTATTAGAATATTGTATACAAGTATTGATATATTGATACATAATGTTGTGCCACAATTTCAAAGTACATCCTTTTAAAGTCAATTTTTTAGTGATTAATCTTACTAGTGACATTTAACAATACTGTTACTTTAATTTGCCATAAAAATTCACTAAAACAAAATGCACAAAAAAAAATCTGTTTTTAAATATGCAAAACTCACCGAGCTGAAAAATGTTTGATCCAAGAAATGTTTAATTTGTAATAGCTTTTAACTGTAACTACGTATTGTCTACGAACTCCGTAGTAGTTAGTTTTCTAAACCATCGGCACACTTAGTATCTTTCTTCAGTTTGCTTTCAAAGTTTATTGGAAGTATTTTGCGTTTGGTAACAAAAATCTAGAGTTGTAGATTTTTGCTTGAAGTTTAAATAATTTTAATCTTCAACGTCCATTGAACTTGAGCGTGAAGTAATCCCGTTGCCTTTTTGTCAAAAACGTAGAGAATATGGATAGGATTATTCCACTTTGTATTCCAGTTACTGTCTACCAGTTGATTTGTACTAACAATACATATTCGATTCATTTAATCTTAAGAAATAGTATCATTTTGGTGAGGGAATTTCAAAAGTTTACAAATTTTTAAAAGAATTTTAAATTAACGTTAACGGAGTAATTGTAGTTTTAGATAAATTGGACACCACATTGATCAATGCTCTAACAAATTTTGTGAATTGTCCTTCAATATTAAAGTGAGATAGTTTACGCCTTTACTTTTTCCAAAATTATTAAAACTTTTTGCAAGCTTTCTCTACTCAACTACAGGTCCCAGAACCCCTCGAGGGAACGCGATTAATTAGTTCCGTATTTTTTGATACCGTGATTCTCGCGATAACGAAAAAAAAGTATTCCGTTTCAAGTGTCAAAATATAAAATAAATAAATTAATACGATATTTAAAGATTTTTGACGGGACCGTATAGCAGAATCGTTAGTTTAGGTGCAATATTCAATTTATATCGAAAAAAATTTGCATTTCAGTAAAAAAAAACAAAACAAAAACAAAAAAAAAAACAAATATTGCAGTTTGAAACCGTGTCATTCCGGAGAAGATATCCGTGATATACGAAACTCGTGATCGAGTTTTTCTGACATTTTCAGAAAATTGACATTTGGAAGGTGAATGGAGATCCAGTTAAGAAATTCTATCATCTACATATGTACGAAGAGCTAAAAAATTACCTATTACAAATGATTTAAACGAAAACAATTTTTGAAATATTGCGGCGCATAAATTTTATTACCTGATTCAAGATGACCAGAAATACATCAGCCCTGCCTACACGTCTCACGATTGTGGATACTCATGAACTTGAACTTTTCAATTGTATGAGCGGGAAAAAAGATTATTCGAAAAGAGTGTCTTATCTGAATAAACAGGCGTTTTTTCTCTGGTTATAATCAGCCTTGCTCTACCGTTTGCGGCACTGGCAAAGAAACGTTCTCATTAAATGATCAAAATATTCGGGAAAAGCTAGGGGCAGTTTAGGTCAAATTAGCGCTAAAAATCACAAAAAAAAAATGTAGCAAAAAAATCCTGACGTGTTCAAAAAGAAACATACTGATCTTAGACTTTTCTTTCAAAGAATAGTTGGTCCATTTACAATACACCCACTTGAAATGAACCACATTACTAAAATAGTATCTACAAATATTCACATGAAAGTCGATCATGTAGAAAATGTAAAATACAATTCGAATCATCTTTTGCTGTATGTTAATTACACAGAATATTTGAGGTAGGGTCCGTAAGACTAAATTGTACTATTTTGGTATTGATATCGCTTGATATAGCTCAACTCCGTAATGTCGCTTAAACTCTAAATTAATTTCCAGTTCGGTGCATCATTAGTAGTCACATTGGTTATACTCATGAAGGTATATAGCATTGCGAAACAACTTGAAGAATAGGAGTCTTTTAACCAATGGCTTCAAATGCTAACGGTCGTTACACCGAAGCAGCATAGAATGAGTTTAATCTCATTGGTACCTTTCTTCCAGTTCTGTTGCATTAATCTCTGTTAAATTTTAACTCATTGCGTCGCGCGAGATTCTGTTTTACACATAACATGCTCAATATTTTCCTTAAAATTATATAACGGTAATACACTGCACACTTGCAAAAATTCTAAAAGATAAAGTGAAATAAGGGCTAAAGCGAAATTAGTCAAACTATATTTTGAGCTCTATTGATACATTGCGTGTAACGGTTTGTACCCAACTTAATCACAAAAAACCTTTAAAAGTTAAAAGACCTCACATGGATCCTATATAGTTCACTTTCTTGCAGGGTTGGCAAGTTTCTGCCGAGGCGGTTGAAACCTCCGGTAGAAACCGGTATGGCAAAAACCACTTTCTGCCATATTTGCGGCAGAAACGGGCAAAAACTCACAAACTGGCGAAAAATTAATTCCTGACATACAATAGAAAATGCATGGAAAAACAAAATTAGTTTGTTAAGCCCAAAACACACTTTAATTACAATATCATCACAGTTAAAACTTAAATGTGACATTGTTTTAACCCTGCAATTGCCTCTTAGAAAATATGTTTTCCAAAATCTGAAGTTTCTCAATTTAATGTGCACAAACAAGACATTTTAGAATATTCTTGCTACAGAAGAGCTAGTAGGCAATGCATCAAGGAACAAGCAATGTTTGTGAAACTTTTATCTATTGTACATTTTTCTAAACTGGTCCACCATGTAGTAACTGGGGTAATGGTAAAAATTTGACTGGCAAAATAAGTTTTGAGAAATAGGGCCAATTTATTTTATAAAGCTGTGACATAGCGACAAAATCAACGTTAATATTGGCAAAGTAAAACTCTGGCACTTTCTTGAAACACACATCAATTTCAATCACAAGCAATTTAGATGAAACATATAAGCAAGCAAATTACAATCACTGATGCCAGTTTAATTCTGTATGTCGCTCTTATTTCCTGAGCACCCGTATTTATCGTACTTTGTTATATTAATCCAAATTTTTCAAGCATCTGCAATTGAAAAGTTCCTTTTCTGAACTAAATCAAGGACTAGCATAGGATTTTATTTTTTAAATGATGAAATGAAGTTTCATTTTTTAGTTAACTTAAATATTATTTAATAATTACTTTAATTATTGAAGACGCTTTTAAGTTTTTGCCACTTTCTGCCGGTTTTTACCGGTTATAACCAGTTTCTGCCACTGGCACGGCAAAAACTAGTTTCTGCCAGCAGAAAGTCAACCCTGCTTTCTTGACTAGCAGCTTGTTGCACTGATTTAGCCGAAGTTTTTCAATATCTTGCTTCCTACCTTTTTACTTATTCCATTTTTATCTTCTTTTTTTAAGTATCCCCGACTAAAACATAACCGTAAAATAAAAGATCGTTATAAGGCTGGTATAACTCATGCGAAACTTGACAAGTACTGTTCTAAATTTGATTCAATAATAACCTAGTTTCACCTTTGCACAGTAAAAACTAACTAAATATATTATTTTAAATTGTTCAGCATTCGATAACGCAAAAACGCCATGATTAACTACGCAAGAAGTTTGTTGCGTCTCAAATCGGGCTTTGCGCCAGAGAGAAAACATAGGTAACCAAGCGTTGTTGGCAAGATTTTTTTTCCTTTCAAACCATCTGAAACACATTTAATTATTATTAGAACTAACAGTTTCCTGTACACTGACATATTTCGTTGCGTAAAAGGTATGACTGCTTTACGCGGGCCTTGATGATAGACAAATTAAAAATATTGAATTGATTACCATTCGAAGAGACATGAAAGGAATCAATCCAGAAGATTTTTTTTTTTCAGCATTTATACAATTGTTTAATTTTGAACCGCTTTGGGACATCTGATGTAAAATACTTAATAATTGTGTGTCTGAAGACATGTAATTTCTACAACGTAATTTTTTTCCGGGTCCAACGAATCAGTTAAATAAATTAACTAATTCTTGCTTATTGTTTAGAATATAAAACCAGTACAATATATTTGTAATTTATTTTTTGTTGTATACCTAATTTATCAACTTATAATATATTTGAAGACAAAAGTTTAGTACTTGAGCCTCGTAAGTGAAAATATTTACTTTATTTCTTTACACAGAATTGTTAGATGGTTACTGTCCGTTTAGGGGATTTCCACAAATGACGTCACACCTTAAAGGGGAGGAGCAGGTAACTAGAAGTGGTGCTTCCGATGGAAGGTTAAAGAGCAGTATATGCAGAGATGAATTTTTGAGATATTTGAGGAAACGCGTTTTGGATTCAACACTAACAATAGGGAAGGGGTGAAATTTTAGGTTTTGTTCCGAGCTTTATTTACATCGAAAAACAATTAAGCAAGCTTCTACAATAAAGTTAAATGACAACAGATGACGAAAGTGTAAAAAACGGAAAATTTGTGACATCACGCATTTTACATGAATATATTTATGAAAAATAGAGGGATATGTGACAAAAGGGGAAGGGATCAAAACTAATGGGAAAAGTGAAATTTATGAACAGTACCTCATTATAAACACAATCTTGTTTTCTGACGACAGTACTCTAAGCGGTAGCTCAGCGTGCCGTAGTACTCACCCTTAAAAGCGGTCTGAAGCATGAAAATGATTACTTTTTCCCTTTTTCAGATTAATTAAAATCGTTGCAGGTTTGATATTGAATGAAGTTAACAAACCCGGTGCAGTTAAAGCATATGAAAAAAGGGAGACAAATCAATAATAAGCATTTAACCACTGTTCTTTGCCCCCCCCACTACTCCTTGCAAGTGTCGTAGTGAAACATGTTCTTTAGAATAAACAAGGTTCGAAGAACACCAAATATTACGTAAGCCTGAATTTTAAAAGCTCCTAGAAATAAACGAAGAGCATAAATTAACAGCTGCTGCCGAAAATTGCGGAAAAAATCTCATCCGAGGAGTCATTACTGCAGTTTTTCTGTGAAAAATATTGTTAAAACATTTCTGGCACTGTTAATTTTGTTAATAATAGAGACTGCTATAAACCGAACGCCATTAATACTTCCTTGTACGAAGAAAAGAAAGTACTGTAATCAAGAAATTATTTCACTCAAATTTTGGCCTAACTTCCAGTCCACTGAATGTCAACTCGTTTTGCCCGTTTTCTGCACGTTCGATGGGCTATATATCCGTGAATGAATGCATACATAACCAATGCCAACATACGTACCAACGGAATGAACTATTTTGACCTTCCCCGAGTTCATAAGAATGATATTCTCGGTACACCTGTATGTACGTAAGTAGGATCTGTATATAATCTAGTTCCCCGCCTCCGTATTTGGTTACACTCTCTTTCTCTTAAAGAAGTTTCTTCTCTTTGTGTCACATCAATGTTTATTGCAATGCAGACTAATAATATTATAATTTGGAGACCACTTAATGACATATCAAACTGTAATTGAGGGAGTGAGAAACAAAAGGATAAAAGTGACAAAATTAAAAATTTGGAGATGAACCAATACAAATGATAGAACATCCAATCTGCTTTGGGGCAAGGAATAATACTAGTAGCCCTAGTAGGTGCTGCAGTACAGCATGATTCAGATTTTTTTTTGGATTGAAGGCTACCTACGATTTGAACTTTGAAAGCGATTTACTAGAAACTAAAAATAGTCCACTTTCATCCATTTGCTTCTCACTGCCTCCATGGGCATTCTCATTATGCATAAAATACATTTTGCTAAAAGATAGCATATTTTCTTTATTTTCATTTATTTATTTATTATTATTATTTTTTTGATAATAAATAAAATGCTATGCGTTAAAGGTTCTGTTAAACAATTTTGATGCCAGTTACGAATTCAAAAAATACGGTACATAGAAAAATTGGTAGAAAAATGAGATACCAAAATCTAATGACAGTTTTGCGCAATTCTAAACTATATCCCTGTCGATTGACAAAAACTGTTCAAAACAAAATTTTGCAATATGGATCTCTTAATTTTTTTGTCAGCAGTTTGCTTCAAAATAGGAGCACAAGTACTTACATCTCTGAGGTTGTATTATACTACAATTTTGCTCTTTTTACCCCTCAGAAACTGATTTCCATAACTGGGATGTTACTTTTCAGACGCTAACATAATCGTCAATGTCTTTTCATTCGTAAGTGAAATTCTCTATAGTTTTCATTTATAGGTTCGGGAAAAAAAATCTAAAAAATACGCATTTAAGAAGCATTACTCTGAAAGCATTTGAGAAGCATTAAACCCTCTTTTCAGATATTAAAAAACATCGATTATTCAATAGGAGTGCAAGGTAGTGGAATGTCCACATAAGCTTCTTTGAATTTATTTAATGCACACTTGACTTCAACTATTTAATTGATCCACTTTTACGCCATATGTGTGGGTGCGTGTGTATCTGAAGCGAAGTGAAGTGGCATTATCATCATGCATAAAGTACATTTCGTTTAGCGATGATAACATTCTTTTTTCTTCTTTTTTGGAATCAAGATGATATACCAAAAAGATAAATGTTCTGTCAATTAATTTTGATGCCAATTTTAAATTCAAGAAATGTGCATTCAAGCGAGGAATTTTCAAATAGAAATTTTAACACCTACTGAACTTAGATGACTGGAAAATTGTACAGTTGTTTCAAAAAGCTAAGCTAAAGTTGAAAATTACACAATGCTAATATTTTAGAATTAGCATTACACGTGTAAAAGCTAATGTCACAGTATTAACAAAAAAAAAAAAGACTTCATAATCAATCCGATTTTACTCTGGTTTTTAGATCAAATTTTACCAAAATCAACCTAAATAATTTCAAGTCATCTGTAAAAAGAAATAGTTAAATGAAAAAAAAAAGCCAATAAAAAAGGTTGCAGCTTTTAAAAATTTGAAATTATGCGTTGCTGTTTTGATACAATTATAAACCCTTATTAAAAGAGGATACAAATGCATACTAGCATTAACACAATAAAGGTGCAGTTATAACCATGATTGCATTGCATAAACAGTAACATTTTATGACAAAATACATCACAACTGTAGTTGAGGCAAAACTAACCTGGAAACGTCGTCACGCTGTGATTAGGATATGCGCAGCCTTTCCAATGCTGCCAAGTTAGGTTTGCCCTAACTATAGATACTGAAAATGACTAAGAAGCAAAATGAATGACTAAAGTAAATGTCATGAACAACGTAAAAAAAGTCCCAGTTTTCTTAAAATAATGCAGCACAATTTTAAATATGTTGAAGACTGGTGATCATTTCGTGAATTTGGTCACTGCTATTCCTTGGCTTTAGCAGAGGCTTAGAGTTTTTGTTGAAGAAAAGTATAGTTCGTTTCTACATGGAAAACAGATAGTTTTGATTCTAATGTCTTTAGCTTTATCTAGTGCAGAGTGATAAAAAGCAGCTGTATGCTAGGTCTGGATGCTTGTTACGATGGACGTACTGGTCCTCCCAGAAGCATAATTTGGAGAACGCAATAAATATCATCGAGTTATCAGAAATGAAACATGTTTATTTGCAGTTTTAGAGAAGGATGAACGTTCTCCAATTTCAGCATAATAAGTACTAAATTGTAGATTCAGTGAGAGACAATGTTTTCATTTCTGTCTAACACAATTGCACAGCAATCTGAGTCATCTTTCTTGTTAGTCAGATTTTTCAAAACAAAAGAGAAATTAGTTGGCAAATAAGTAGTCTCAGGTATACCAAAGCGAGTCCAGGAATGGTCAAATCTGTAGAGAAAAAACTGCTTTCGCTCCATTTGGTACACTAATCCAGTGATTTTGAGAGTTACTGATGACAAGAAATCTTTTCCAAATAGCATGCTTCTAGATTTTTTTTCTTTGCTTTTGTTAAACATGCTTTGATTTCCAAGTTGCATTTTTCTGTGAATCAGTCATATGTATCACTAGCCAGTTTTACGAAGCAACTTTGAAGAGTCACAAGGAATTATTGCCAAGCAGTATGCGCAGTGAAACTCTCATTCAGTCTACGCAGCGAAAACCACGTGTCATCTGGACTTCTTGACTGCAAGCACTTATTCTGCGATCTGACGTATCTAGGCAGAAAACATGGATGACTGATAATTAGTTGGCAAATAAGTAGTCTCAGGTATACCAAAACGAGTCCAGGAATGGTCGAATCTGTAGAGGAAAAATTGCTTTTGCTCCACTTGGTAGACTAATCCAGTGATTTTGAGAGTCACTGATGAAATTTTTATGTAATAGCATGCCTCTTTTTTTTTTTTTTTTTTTTGAGCATGCTTTTATTTCCAGGACGAAGCAACGTTGAAGAGTCACAAGGAATTATCGCCAATCAATATGTGCAGTGAATCTATTATTCAGTCTTCGTAGCACAAGTCAAGCCACGTCTGTACTTCTCGACTGCAAACATTTATGCTGTAATCTGACATATGTAGGAAGAAAACACATGGATGACTGAGAACAAAGTATTCCTTCAGTCTAGTTTTTAACTGTGATACAGTCAAAAATAAATGCTATATACATTTCTCGGTTTAACGATTTGATGTAATAATCACTTCAATTCAGTTGATTGTAGCAAAGAAAGCAATACGTTCAAGTATTTGAGAATCGACGAATTTTTTAGAACATAAATATTTTTAGAATAACCATGCTATTAGGCGGCTGTTCATGTAGAAGTTTCAACAAATCTTGCTACATGTCTGCTCAATCTTGTAGTAAGATAGTTGAGGTTTGAAGAGTCCAGCAATGGAATGGTAACATCTTTCTTCTAGCCACAGCTCACAGGAAGTGGTACTACGTCTTCAGGAACATTGCAGTTTTATTCAGTGCGCAGTTTTCCCATGGCAGAGATTAGCATGTAATTTCGTCCTATTTTTTCAACTGTTCTTCATTCTTCGACTTGATTTTTTACCTAAAAACAAATTCATTTTTCTTCCCATTTCAATTTCGTTAAAACACTGATTTTTTTTTTTTTTAATCTCTTCTCAGGGTTTTTTTTTTTTTTTTGTTTTTTTGACTACCCAGAAGAAGTTTTTTTCTTTCTGTTCTGCACTATTGTTTCAAATGTCGCTATGGACTTTTTCAAAATTCAGAAGACATGCTGGCATTTTCAGCAATAAAAAAGTTTTTATTTATTTTATTTTTTCTGCGTAAATTGTTGCTTAGTCTACAAATAAAAGCAGAAATGTCAGCAAGAAGCGTTCCCTTCAATGTTGACAACTTAATAAGACCATTCACAAGATAAAATGTAGTAAAAATATCATAATATCATTACAATTTATTTGTATTTTGTTAAGTGCTTTATCAACACTTTTTTAGCAGTGTAATATAACTTTCAGGTTCATTTTTTTGCACCCGTTTTTTCTACTCTCCATAAAAACTCATTTTCTATTTTTTTCTCTTTTTAATTTTGGTTTCTAACAATATGGATTTAAACACATTCACAATTTTTGAATTTAAAACCTTTTAGAATTTATAGCAATTTAGAAGCTTAAAAATATACATATTACTATAAGATAAAAATTAAGAACCGGAAACAGCTGATTGCTGATTGAAAATGGTTAGTTTCAAACTAACATGTCTAGCTTTACAAACTGCGAAATTTTTAGCAATACAGGTTCTAAAAAGTTAGATTTTGGAAAAACAGCTTTCTTCCAAAACGAAATATTAAAATATAGCTATTTTTATTCATATAAAGCAATGTTACTTTCCAATAAATTCTGCGTCATGATATTTCTCATAACTTGAATTCATTACTTAACGCGAATATTTTAAGGTTCACTTCATGTAATTATAAAATCAATCCAAAGAGTTAAAAAAAAATGTCTTATTTTTTGAAGGGTGAACATAATTATTCAAACCTTAGTACCTCATACGTATTTATATTTTAAATAAAAATGCTTCTTTCTCCTTCGGACAACTTTTGAAAAACAAAGCGTATGAGATTTAATGAATAGAAATTTTAAGAAAGGGAAGTTTAAATTCAGATACCATTATTGAACTAGGATTATAAGTAATTCAATTTCAATAGCCGTGCATATTATAGTGATGTATGTATCTCTTATCACTAAAAATTTTGAATATTTAATAATTTTGACATGAGTTGTCTCCTAGAGAAAAAAACAGAAGTTGAAAATGAATTTTCAAGTAACAGATGACATTTGTTTTGGACAATGATAAGCAATTAAAATTTATAGCTGAGGCAGTGAGAAACAAAGGAATGTAAGTGGACAAATTCAAGTTTTGAGTAAAATGCGTTTCTAGGTTGGCTTTCATTGATTTTTTTTTTTTGTTAATCAAGTTGTATAGCAGCACCTACCAGGGCTGCTAGTACTATCTCTTGTCTCAAGACAGGAGAGGTTTGCCTATTGTTTGTACTGGAAATTTATTTTTTAGTTTAGCACTTACATCACTTTGCTTCTCACTGCCTCAATTGCATTAAATATTATATTACTTAATAGCTGAAAATCACATTAACATGGGTTTTGTGAGGTAAAAATTCGCATCCAGCGATCTATGTTT